>NC_050531.1:14267860-14283311 GCF_002922805.2 Oryzias melastigma
TAAAACGTTGAAAGACAGTCATACAAAACGTATTAAATATCTTGTTAGCATTTTAATATCGTGCTATATCGCCAAATCGATTTTTCCCTACATCCCTAATATATACTGATTTTAAAAAGTGCAAGGGGCTCCATATTATATATTTTATAACAGGAGCCGCATTTGGCCCATGAGCCTTACTTTGGACACACCTGTCATAAGGTATGGATGGGGCGGAGCTAGAACATTTTATATAGGGGGAGTCTTTTGAAGACTTTGGAAGGGTGGTAAATGGAAACAGCCGAGTGGATGGCCATGACGAATAAAATATGTATATTTTTTTTTAAATTTCTAACAGTTTTATTATCATTATATCATTTAAAATATTCCTTTTTTTGCTTTATATTTGCAATGCTTAAAGAAGATTGTATTGATAATATCTTGTCAATAATTATGCTAATTTTGACGAAAAAATGGGGGGACAAATGTTCGGCAAAGCTTTTTGCTGAGGGGCAGCTGTCCCCCCCTTATCCCCCGTAGCTCCGCCCCTGGATATGAAATAAAGTCAGGTTGATTTTATAGGGAAAAATAGGCAATATAAACAAATAAAAACAATATGTCATTTGAGAGTTTTTTTTTCTGTACATTTAATTTACACAACTTTCAAACTCTCCAAAGAATGCATCAATCAGAAAGGAGGATGTCTCTCCTTTCGCTGCGTGGCCCTCCTATTCACATTGTGGCAGCCGACAACACATTTGAAACATCTTGTTCATTTCGATTGGGATTTCCTCCGCTGTCGTTTTGAGCAGCTGCCTCTTCGCAAACATCTCATTCAAGGGTACAAGTAAGCAAGTCAGCAGATTGGATGGCACTAGCTTTTAGGCAGAGCGCATGAATCTAATATCAGACTGCACCACGGGGGATGCAGAACAACAGGAAGGTGCTTTGCCAGAAATATGGTGCCACATAAGTTCTCCTTGGTATGTGTAAACATTTAGTCTTCCCCGATAATAAAATAAATAAGTAAACTCATGTGACAAACAGCAGCTCCATCACTTTTGACAAACACACTGACTTGCGTACAGAAGATTACTTCATTAACAATTACAACTCACTCTTTTATCTTTTAAACACACATTGGAACCGAGAGCCAGCAGCAGTGTGCAATCCGCGAGGGAGATGTAAATATTAAAAAGACTTAACAAGTAATAGGATGTCAATGTGCTCTTCAGCTATCCCTTTACAAGTTCTCAAAAGACCTTCTGATTTTTTTCTTTTTCTTATTCAAACAGAAGAAGCTGTAAATTGATGCAGCGGTGGCTCCTGGTAATCTCCCGTTTGAAACATATTCTGTGAAATACTGCCATCTCTTGGTGCTAAAAATGAGAGGGATTGTGGAAAAGCAGCCAGTGTCACTCAGACCATGACTTCCGCTGCATGTCAAAGGCCAGAGGAGACATGATCATCAAATCTGTAGGATTTCAAAAGATCTTTAGAGTATACACTCTTTTCCACTTCTACATCAATATATGAGCGTGTGCAAAATATTGTATAGTAAAAACAAACTTAAAAATAATTGAAAACTGTGTTTCCAAGTGCAAAAGCAAGTATTAAAAATGTCAGGGTTTTTGACACACTTTTCTTTAAAGTCACTGAACATTTCTAAATGCATGTCACTACAGCAGCAACACAAATAAGTGGTTACAGTTGAGAGTGCTGTACTATTGCTGCACACACAGCAAACCGTGCAGAGGTGCGGTTCAGCGCGCTGCACAACTCATTCAGCAGGTTTCCGAGCGGCTTCCTTCCAGAGATAAAAAGGCTCGATTTGTGTCTGCAAGTCGGGGCTGAGGCGCGCCGATAAAAGTGACAGCTTTTGAAAGGAGAGTGAAATTGTATTTCTCTTGTTGCTTCCCAGCGTCGTGCAGCTGTAATTCAATACTCCCCAGTCAGTGCTTTGCCGTTTCTCTACAGAGGACCGTTGTGTTTTGCAGAATGTATTTCCAGCATGAAACAGGTTGTTCATCACAAGGTCTGTTGATCTTAAACACACACACTGAGCTGGGAACTTTGAAGTGTGAAAATAAACATTTTCACCTAACCACTAATCTTCTCTGTGTCGCTCCGCTCGCTTGCTCTCCTCCTGCCCCTCCCTGCCTCTGATCCCAGCCATTTTAAGGTGAGCTTCATTTACAACTTTCATTTCAATTTGTCCTGCTAGTCCATTTGTTATTGTAGCAGAACCGGTGCCAAGGCCTCTGGTTAGTGAAAATGTCAGATTCTTTGATTTGATTTTATAGGATTTCAGCAGGGACCGAGAGGCTGTGTGGGACTGACTCTTAGCTGTGAGTGGACTGACTACTGTTTGCATTTAAACATCCATTTGAGCAAGATTCCCCTGGGGATTCATTCATTGCACTGAAGGTCAATTACCTCTCACCACACCATTCCATTTTTTTTTCTTCTTCCCAGCTGCAATTAAACAGATTGTTCCTGTTTAGGTTAGATGTAGGATGAAGGTGCCTGACTAAGGTCACTGTTTCAATTAGGCACTATTTAAGACCAATAACAAACTGATTATTTGCCAAATGGCTCTTGAGAACTGAGATGCTTAATGGTTGGCAAGCAGTTTTCACTCTCAACAGTTTGCTGAAAAGCACAAACTACAAAAAATGCGAAGTCACAAACCTGCTTTGATGAAGGTTTCTATGACAACAGACTCTTTTTTTATCTCCTAACCCCTCTCTTCTCCCCCTGTGCAGTATCTATTCCGCGCGCTAAGTAAATACGTGCTCTTTATGTTCCGCGTTGCCTTTCAATATTTGGCAGCGTGGCAGCAGGGGATCAGAATGTGTGTGTCTGCTAAATGTCAGTGGGTAAAAGGGGTTGAGTTTAGAGCGGCACACACCATGAAGCACCTGCTGTAAAGCGAGCAGCGGGGGGAAGTTTCATTGCAGTTTGATCCCAAATGGAAAAGGGCTACGAGCAGCATGTTGACACAAACAGCAGTCACACACATTGCATCCTCAATTTTTCCAAGTTGATTTTCAATTTAGCCTGCTTCCACGTACAAAGGCAATGAAATTCAACAGGATTATGACGCCATTTTTTAGTTTTTATGGAAATGTAATACAACAAAATGCTTAAAAATGATGCTGTGATTGATCATATGAGTTCTTTAAACCAGGGGTCCCCAAACTACGGCCCACGGGCCGAATCCAGCCCCTTCCACATTTGGCCCGCCCTTTAAATACTCTCAGAGACGCATGATTTATTTTTTTTTTCCTCAATCTGGCCGATCGAGACCAACATAGAATGTGACTTTTTATTCCTCCCTTTTGCAGTCAGAATTATTTATTTATTTATTTATTTTAACTTGTCCTGTCCAACAGCTGAATTATGACGGGAAAGGTCGACTATTCATTGGTTTAATTTTTATAATGATTTTTTTTTCTGTGAAGATTACATAATTATTTGGCTATGTGTGGCCTTAAACCATAAATGTTTACGTGTAGACATCCTGTGATTGTTAAACTTTTTCTGTTACCCCACAAACTGACCCTGGCCCCACATCAGAGAAGAAAACAGCTATGTGGCCCTCACAAGAAAAAGTTTGAGGACCCCTGCTCTAGACATTAAAATTTCATTCCAATCATCTTTGAATCTACTTTAAGAGCATTTCCAGTTGTTTTTTTTAAAATTACAATTCTGCCGTTTTTAGCCAAAATCAAAAAACCTGTTGCTTTCAAGAACCTAGTTTCTGCAGAGTGGCAAGAGTTCTCTAAAAATGCCTTTAAGGTAAGGGTAGGACCGTTGAAGCTAAGTAAGCCTACCCCTACTTCCCATCATCCATCTTTTTAAACGCTTACAGCCCCTCACACCCTAAATCTAACTTTATTGGACGAACAGTTTATTTTGCCAGATGCTAGACGAGGAAATCATACACAGATCTAGTCATCACACCTACAATCTTTTTCCAATGTTTTTGTTTTTTCTTTATATATGTCCTCATCAAGAGAACATTTTAAAAATACAATTTTCATTGGAGTGGGTCTTTGAGGGGAGAGTTTCTGGCAATAGACGAGTTACATAACCTATTATTTCTAACTCCCTTATCTCGTCTCCAATCAGATTAGCTGTTGTGGGATCAAACCTACTGAGAGGCATCTGCATCTTTTTAAAAGACCTTTGTGGTTTAATGCATTCCTCGCGCAGTAATTGATAATACCGCTAAAATCTCAAATTACTGACTATTGTGTCGACATAATAGGGACTGTCTACGCAAATAAGTCCATCAGTTAGCCGCTTAATAAAATTCACCAGAAAGAGGATGTGGGCCTGGCTGGTTTGTGGTTATGTGTGACATCAAATAAGGTTTGGCTCCTATGTGAAATGGTCTGGATGAGCGTGACCAGCCATGGGAAGAACGGCTGGCCTCAAGGCAGAGAAAAAAATGGGGGAAAAAAAAAAAAAGACAGGAAGCCCTTAAGAGCCACTGCAGGCCATCTCTCCTTACTCCGTTACCTCCTCCTCCTTGCGACTTGGCCTTTGTCTTTACTTGACATGTGTGTGTGTATGAGTTTGCATCTGCATCCTGTCCTTGTTGCTTGTCCCCGGCTGTGCCATTGGAAGCAGCTGATGCTATCTCATGGCAGTATTGTGGCAGCCCCTGCTGCGAATAATCAAAGGCAGCTGTTTGGAAAATACCAGAGATGCTTAATAGGAAGCACTGATGGCCTGGATTCACTCCTTACTCCACAAGCCTACCATGCCTAAGACGAAACACAGCAGATCAATTACTATTACTTCTGACACACAGACTATGTTCCTCCTTTTGTTTCTAAAGTCGCTATTTGATACAAATTTAAGCAAAAAATGGCACCACATGCTTTTTTATGATCAATACACTGGTAAATTTTCCTTTTTTGTCTGAAAATGTGTTTTATGCATAACTATGACTAATAATTCCCCCAGTAAGAGTATTTACATGAGTTTTGGGGTTAAAAAGGAAGAGGAAAAGACCTATTATTTTCTATTATTTGGACTGCGCACTAAGGCAGCTTTCGGGGTTTGATTGTGTTTTGTTTGAACAAGTCCGTTAATGAACACCAATTGCTGGATGTTGGTGGTTCCCGACACATATCTGATGATCTGGTCGTCCCAGCAGATCTTGGCTAAACACTGGGTAAGGCAGAAACAAATCTGTCTGTCAGTGTGGGGTTAGCAGTCCTAATTAGGGGTCCTGACTCTCTGTCCTCAGCTCCAAGTCAAGCGTCAGCACTCCCTGATTGGTACAAATCTCATTTTTCTAAGCCTCAAAGGTTCGCAGAGAGGGTCAACAGCTCGCCCTGATGGTGATTTGCTTATACCTTTAAAAAGACATTGATTACGTAATTAAACAGAGGCCAAGAAGAGGGGTTGAGCGGTCAGGTTCTTTAGTAACTGGTGGAGGACGTTCATGCATTTAATGTGCTCAATGGAGTTACTGAGAAACCCATACGTGCGTCTTTCTGCTTGATCCAGCTCGACGTTTAAGCTGCATGAGAGTTTGATTTGGGGTACCTCAACACCACAAAGGAAAAGTCTAAACAGTCTGAAATAAATAGACTCGATTGCACTAAAATAAGTTGCATCACTTGAGCATTACGTTGAAACGCAGCAATGAAAAGCCAGCTGCTCCGTGTGCCTCTCCTCTGCTGGATGTGCGAGAGCGGATTATGGATGGTCTCGCCTACAAACACTCGCAGAAAGCAGAGGCCACATGCACAAAAGCAAAATAAACTGCAGGGGAAGGAAGTAGTTAACATTAACAAGGATCCAATAAGAAGATTAAATGTAAAGCACAGGACTTAGTAATTGATGTGTTGCTAACACCGGGTGTATATGTGTGTGAAAGCATATGTTTGAGCCGTATAGGTGTATGTGACTGTATTTCTGTCCACGTGTGCGTGCACGTGTGTGTTGTAAATATGGGCTCTGTGAGGACATAATTGCTGCCAGACCCGAGGAATAACTCTGTAGGTTGATTAGCAAATGTCTTTACTGTAAATTCTGGCGACTAATCAACCAACACTGCAGAAAAAAGTAAAAACATGAATCTGAACATTAAAAAAAGGGAAAATTGGCTTTCTACTGTGTTCATTGAGAGGAAATATTCTAAGTAGGAAATGACCTTGTATAGTTCCATCCTGGAAATGGGAAGGTTACCATTGAATGCAAAGCTTTGGTTACATTGACATTTTTTTATATAAAAAGTTCACTAATATGTTTGCAACTCATGGTGATCTGTGGCTTGAACAAAAATAAATATAAATACAATTAACAATATAAATTAGACAATGACGTTATCATAATTTAAGCAAAAAAATTAAAAGAAAATTCATATTTAACATTTCCAATATTTGACAATTTCACAAGTCAAAATGCTTACATTTTGCCCTAAATTTGTCTCTAAAACAGTAATATTTACATGTTACATCCAAATTCAAATGTGTAAAAGCTATAGTGTTTTAATGGAATACAACATTAAGCTAAATTGACTTAATTTTTAACTATTAAAGCACGTAATTTCTTGTAAATTAAAAAAAGGTCGCCTGCCTGTCACAGGGCCACACATTCACACACCCATACACAATCACAGTCAAGAGGAGTAAACATTCACTTTCAATCATCAACAGTTATTCATTAGCAGCTCCTGGCTGCAACTCTCTTTCCTAAATCCTGTTGAAGTAGGTTAACAACATTGCCCAATTGTTCTTTTATTTATATTGAGATGTTTTGAGTCAAATAGCAAAACCAACTAAGATCATTTGACTGAAGATATAATTTTACAAACAAAACCTAAAAACAAATCTGACAAGTAAATGAACACTCTTAACTTAATTGAATGGCTAAAAGTGAATAAAATATACAATGTTTATTTATCTTTCTGTATTTACAGAGTTTTCTCTTCTATGTGAGAGTTGTCTGTTTGATTATGCAGGTAAACTGATGTATACCACTAAAAAAAAAAAAAAAAAAAATTAAATTACAAAATTAAATTTTTACCCAAGGAGTTCTTTTGCTTAAAGATGATCAAAAAGTAACTATAAAGTTATTTAAGTTTGGATTTCTTCTTTGATCCACAATAAAATCACAGTATGTCCCTAAAACACCCCAAGAAAATGTTTTAAATGATATTAAAAATAGTGTTATGTTACATTTTTTTATATCATCGTTAGGCAACTGTATTTTGTTACCAGGATTCCAATTTAGGAAAACACAGACAATTATTTTTTTATTTGGTTTGCTGATAGTGTTACATTTTGCATTATAGGGAACCTGTTCATGAACATACAACTCAGCTAAAAGTTATGAGCCTACATGTAAGCACCATGTTTGCATTTAAAGTCAAGAAAAAATGCTTTCCAGAAATAAGGGCTCTGTTTTATTTTCCTGTGCAATCCTGGCTGTATTGTTGATGCTGTACCTATTAGCGATGTATCAGTTTGTTGTGAAAAGCACCTTCATTCACTGAAGGGTAAAAGCTTTAAGACTCCAATTGCTGTGAAATAAAAATAAATTGTCCCTCATCCAATGTGAACAAAAATCCTTTTCAGCCCTCATAAGCAACCGGATAGCATGCGATTCCACTGCTTTAAACATGCAGCCATTTTCATTGCTGTGTTAGGTTGACAGAGGCCCTAGGCAAAGTTAGAAAGCACTAAATATATGCCATTATGGTTAATAGATTGAACAAAATCCAAGACTCTCTGAGATTATCTATTGAGACGCTGTCAAACAGGAACAATGCATGCCATTGCTGCTTCCGTTCACTCAGTATTACTGTAAACCAATACACCTTGGTGTGAAGAAAAAGAGACGGAGAGTTGGAGAGAAAGAGAGGTAAAAATAAATATGGGACATATAGAACTCAACGGTAAGGCTCCTTGCCAATCATACATCTTATAGCTAGAGTAGGATATACAATGTGTAAGGGTGTAGATGGTGTTAGAATCTCAATGCTGTTTCAATTAGTACAGTTTTCTATAATTTATCATTCTAAGTTGTTATATGAATGCAGATGTTGTTATTTTCCTCTTTGAGGGGGCTACAGAAAACTGTCAAAAGATCATTAGTGTAACTATCACAGCTGGTTCCACTTGCAACAGGTTTATTAGTTCAGACAGGAATGAAGCACAGCTAAAAGTCCACAAAACCTAAATCAGAGTCAGACAGGCAAAGGTGAGTCATGGGTATGGGATCATCCAAGAAGGTACTAGAGATGTCAGAATCCAGGCGAGGGTCAGGGCAGGCGGCAAGAAATCAGAGAATAAGCAGTGTCAGAGACAGAAGATCAGGTTCAGGTAGAAACGTTTGGTAATGCAGGCAGGGTGGACAAACAATACTTCGCACTGAATGTGGCTCTGTGCAGTGCTCAAGTGTCCTGTGGGTGAGTGGAAAATGAGGGTCAGCTGAGCAGCACCTAGCGAGTGTGCGCTGGGGTTGCTGGGAGATGAAGTGTGTTCAGTGCTCTAGGGACAGCTCACGCCAGTGAACCAAAGGGGGAGACAGAACTCTGAGTCCTGTCAGTAACATCCTTCACAAAACCAACAAAATCTTCTTAATTCTTCAGTGACAACACAATGGTTAAGGGTGTTACCAGACAGTAAGTACAGCAAAACAGGAAAATAAAGAGGCCTGCTCTCAGCAACGCATCTGTACCTAACCTTGCAAAAAATATGACAGGGTTTATTAATGCTGTCCCCGGCTGTACTTACTCTTTATTTGTGTCTTTAGTGTGTACCCTGAAAGAGCAAGTGAGGGACAGAAGACATGTCACAGTCCGTCTATGTTACAGATCCATGAGTATCCATGACTTATGCTTGTAGTCTATTTGTGAAGCTACATTCATAAAACCCTTAGCAACACATGTTCAGCATGTTCATGCATTTTGGGCTTCTGCATTCAAAACTCTTTGGTTCACATGTACGCATGATTTTAAGAGTATTTTCTGTCTACACACAGAAAATGTGTAGCCGTTGAACGCTTGTTTACAGTTATACCTTTTCGAGCAATCAGGGTCTCAGATTTGATAATAACGCACAATGCACACAAGTGCCAACTGTTTGAAAATTGATCTTGGAAGAAAAAAATGAATAATCGCGTTTTTTGCCCATCTGGGATTATAAGACACCAAGTCTTTTGTACAGTATATCGGAATGGAGCTGTAAAAGAAACAGCCTGCAGTTCCGCTTCAACATTTTTGCGCCAAGCTTCTTCCAACTGTAAGTGGCAGAGATGTCCTTGTATATTGGGGAAAAGTCCAGAATGAACACTATGGGCTTAACCCGTATTCAAGAATGTGCATTTAGCTTATACTTTAACAACTGTCACATATCCAAGACAAAATAGTCAAAGGTAAGTCCCTGTGTCAGTCATATTTTGTTAACGGCGTTCACAGTAACTCATATCTTAATTTGTAAAAGGCAATTTTAGCCACGTTAGAAGCATAAGCTGCGTTAGCTCAGTCACAAAACCCGTATCTCCCAACCTTGTTTGCAACAGGTAAAAAAAAGTCTGATACTGCTAAATATCAAACATCATTGTGACTACACTAAAGCGGCTGGGTGGCTCAGTGGGCTAGGTGAAGGGCTGGCACGCAGGAGCCCTGGGTTTGATTCCCAGGGTTGTCCACTGATCCCAACCTTAGGCAAGACCCTTGACGCTGCTGCCTAACTGGGTCCCTGCGCCCCTCAAGTACAGGGTTGTGTCGGGAAGGGCATCCGGCGTAAAAACTCTGCCAAATCACTGATGCGAAACAGTGGGTGCTGTTTCGCTGTGGCGACCCCGAAAGGAATAAGCCGAAAGTGAAAGAAGATATCGACTACACTAACTCACCAATTGTGTTAGGAAGAAATTAAATAAAAAAAAAAAACATTCAAACATTGTTATATGTTACCCATAATAGCATATTCACAATAACACCCAACTTTATTTGCAACAACACAACCAATGTTTATCCATATTTAAGATATTCCGGATTAAAAGGCTCGCTGCATTTCTTGGAAAACAAGCTTTTAAGTACACCTTATAGTGCAGAAAATACCGTACAGGGTGGATTTTATTATTTAATATATAAAAGTTACTTCACTTTTTTTGTTCAATATTGCATTTTGTAATGTGTTATCCTGACTGGCCATCTACTACAAAAAAACAGAGGTGACATATTCATTAATAAACCAGCCTCCAACAATGGCTTGTCGGGCTGCAAGTGTCCAAGCCTAACATGTTTAACCTTTTGCACAGGATTGGCCATCTTTGCGTCTAACTCAGCAGCACAGTGTCAGCCGTGTCGTAATGAAGACAGGGAAATCAATCGATTGACAAATGAAAGATTAGTCTATAGACAGACAGCTAATTAGAGCTGTTGGGGCCAGAATAAAGCATGAACCTGGATAAATGGATTCCATGGCCATAATCAAAATGTAAGTCATCTCACACCTCTGGGGACACAGTAAGACTGATTCTATGATTCTATTCTTCATATACATATGTGTGTGTAGAACTAATGGGAAAGGTAATGCATATTTTTTTCCCTTCTCTAAAAATTTATTTTATAATTCAAATAAATACTTATAAAGTCAGGATTATTCTAATGTATAGACTGTCCTTTGACGATCATGGTAGACCCATTTGAATTTAAAGCCTCTTATGCTAATGGTAACATTTGCTGTTGTAGCTCACAGTTGGGGGTTATGTACTGTAAACAGCATGTGTTGAAAAAGATGATGTGAGGAACATCCATTTGTCTTCTTCATTTATTGTTTGATATACAAGAAAAGCAGTGCTAATGCAGTTACATGGACGCAGAGAAAAAAGCATGTTCGTATGAATGAAAGCGTTGTACTGTACACATTAACCACTTAATATTGTAATGTTGATTAACACACCAAAACACAGAATGACTGACTCCATGCGTCCTATTGAAAGTGCGTGATTAATTATGTCATGGCTGATCTGCAACACAAGGCTCCTTAGCGTAACTGATTTGTGAGAATTATGGCTCTAAACTGTCTTTTGACTATTCATAAATCATGCAAGTGCTGTTTTGGTAAAACAATGTAGTGACTAATGATACTGATGAAGTCTCCTCCGCTTACAGTTGTCTTGGGAAATGGATACACGACGCTCGACAGAGCCTAAATACCAGACTTAAATAATTAGAATAATCATATTTGTGCTAATAATCGGAAAGTCAAAAACATGCCACTGCTGATTGTGTGGTGCTGAGAGAAGGCAGGGATTTGCCTTCTCCGTCACTGCTTCAGCTAATTTCCCATAATCCACTCTGATAAGGCCCCATGGTCCTCATCTACCTATGCTGCACAGCAATGTGATGCACATTAGTCAATTAATAGTGTGTTAAATGACAGAGGTTCCAGTCAATTGAGTTTCTCCAAGGAGAAGGGTTGCCATTGTCCTACAAAGCAAGACATGTAGAGATAAAGACAAAGATGGATGGAACTTAGGAAATATGTCTGTCCTTGCTCTAAATAATGATACAACATTCTGGTTTATTACTAGTCAATCTCTTTTCCACTTTTTAAAATCGCAACAATGCCACTTCATCCAGCGTTGTTCAGTTGCAAGTGGGTGATATTCAGTAAGTTAGCAGTTAAGTATATAACACCTTTTATATTCAAATAGCCCAACCCCCAACTCCCATATACATCCCTGCCTCAGTCAAAATGAGAGCAGTTTTCACACATCAAATGGGGATCTTTAGAGCCGAGCATTCCCGCTGGAGAAAGGGAAATGCTCCCTCTATTATGAGACCCTCAGACGAGGCCTTGCCTCCTGACAAGGGTATTAAAATGAAATAAATCAGCCATTAAGAAGCGGGCGCTGGCAATTGAAACCCTATTAATGCGGCAGGCAGGGAGAGGTAGCCCCGGCGTGATGTGACAATGGAGCAGCGCTGTGCCCTTTTAATTGCATTTCGGCCAGGTTTTTATTCCCAAGACTGGCTGAGGATGACAGGTGTTCGCAGGAAAGGCGTGTGGACATTTACTTGAACTGTAATACACATACAGTAAATTAATGTTTTAGTGAATTTTGAAGGTTAAAAGCCCACACGAGGGTCTCTATTGTTCCCCTTTCTGCCTCATAACTCCACACAGCTGTTAATAACGTGGTCACTCTTTCACCCATCAATACCTATGGCCATTTATTGTAAGCAGCCTGGTCCCATCAATGTTGCATAGGTTCCTTTCTCATTACCTTCACTGTTAGACTAGACACTGGGTGATGGATCATGGCCTCAACTGGACCTCATTTGGGTGATGTATCGCCAGCGTTTGCCTGCGTTGTGTGTAGGTGATTATATGCAGACACAGACAAACACAAACAATAATACAAGGCGAGGAAAAAAGGAAAAGAAGTCAGCAAGAATTTCACATTAACATCATCAACTACAAAGGAAGATATAAGAACTTTTACAAGTTAGGGGAAAAAAGTGATTGTGTAAAGTGTTCAAGTGCAGGAGCTATGACATTTTTTTTTCACCTAAATTGGGAATTAAGGTAAAATGTGAACATGTCCCCCAAAAAAGTTTATAAAGTTGAAGGAATCATGTCAAAAGATTATATGGACAATGAGTAGTCTTAAAGGTCTAATTTTATATTTTAAATTAACCAGAAAAGAGGCAGCATGAATGAACCTACATTTTACCCCTGCCTTTTTAACACAATGCAATAAATTTCAGAAAGTATGAAAAAAAGCGATACAAAGAAGAACGTTGCAGTAAATCATTATTAACAAATGCAAAGTTTTGAGTTTAGTTGATCAAATAAACTAGAAGTTTTCCTTTTTTCACTGCTACTTTAATTTTGGAAGAGTGAGCCATAAAAAATAAACTAAAACATACAAGGAAAGTTTTAGTGTTTATTTGAAATTTTGGCAGCAGCACTTGAACAAAGAGTAGTTTTAAAGTTCTTGTTTTATATTTTAGAGAAGCTAGAGAAGAGGCAGCATGAACAGACCTCTATTTATAAAATGAAACGTGCTGATAACTATGAGTACGACTGTGAATTATACAAGATTTGAAAGTAATATAGAACATTGTAGGAAAAATTAAACTTGGCTTTAGCTCATCAAAGAAACTGTGATAGACGTTACAATATTTTCCTTTTTTTAATGCTGATTTCATTTTAGAAGAGTGAGCCACATACAAATAAATGAAAACATACAAGAAAGGTGTTAGTGTTTATTTGAAATTTCGTCAGCAGCACTTCTTCACCTGTCACTGGTTATTGATATATTCATTAGAGTCCCCTATTCTCTTTTGCTAGTATCAGTTTCTCTTGACAGTAGCGATGTTGACAACATCACTCATTGAATCACTTTACAATTATGATTGTTGATGGTCCATGACACAAACTTGGAGGGGATGTCATTATTTGAACATTAAAGTGATACACAGTGATGCTGGGATGGGAGACCTGGTTGCTGGGAAGTTCCCTCCCCCCTCCTGTGCTTTGATGCCCTCCTTTAAAACAAGACTTCTTCCTGTAAAGCGTTACAGCTGTTTTTATTACGCATTATCTGACTCCAATTCATGTTTACATAATTATAAAGCGATTGATTAAATAATGTGGTTGACAGTGGCACTGACAGAAGAAACCAGTGAAAATTGACTGTAGCTTTTAAAGTCAAAGGGACTATTTGAAGAGGTCTGTATGCTGGAGAAAAGTCCAACTTCAGTTTAACTCAAAATAAAGCAAGAACATTGTTTTGGTCATGTCTCCACATCAGCCCTCTATAACAGGGAGGATTGTCAATCAAAATTACTCTTTTGAGAAAATATTCTGCCATTCTCTGAAACTCAGTGAACGATCTCCATTTCCACTTCAAAACATTTTAAATGTAGGCAAATTAATCACTAACGTAGCTCAAAAAGTATCCATATATTTGGTCAAGTGGTTTGTTTCTGTCATACGATGGCTAATGTCTGCTAATCCTAATTGTGCCATAAAAACACGATTGTGAACGTGAAATGTTTTTCATCACACTTACAAAGACAGACAGCAATGGCTGGGAGCCTTTTTCTATTAAAATAAATTGTGACTATTTTTTCATCCACACCAGTACAAAGACTACATCTCTCCACAGAGAAATATAAAGTATATCTTTACCACAGACATGGTGATAGCTGTAGGTAATTTTTTCACCAAAATAAATCTAATTTCTGTTGTAATGAAATGCCTAGTTTGTATGTGTTTTGTGAGACTGACTAGTAATAGACCTAAAGGAAATACATTGTGTGAATGGTTAATTGTTTCTATTTTTATTATATAGGTTCTTCAATGAATACACATCAGCCACAGTGAGAACCAGGCTTTTACAAAGGCACATATTAGACATTGCCCGGGTTATCCCTAGTTAAGCTATCTGACGTGTTAAGAATAGAATTAGTAGCCACTCTAAACAATTTTTTATTTAGTCAATACAATATAAAATTTGTAACCTTCTCTATTTATGTGTCAAAGTTTACTGGAGACATGCTCCAGACAAAAAAGAGGTCTGTAGAAAGTGGTAAAGCAACAACTATGAAAACTGGCACATTCAAGAGGTCTCACTCGAAAAGATGTCCAAAATGACTGCAGTTTATAATCCACTATAGTCTATATAATGCAGAAATTACAGTAATTATCTTTGGAAAGAAGTGGACAATAAGATCTTAAAACAAAATCAGCAGAAATAGTTTTTTCTCTTACCCTTCACTCACACTGCATCCGGTCCAGCGTCAGTCCGGACATTGGAGTGATCTACCTATGGAAGATTGCTCACGTCGGCTACAGATGGCTGTAGTCCTGCTGTAGGTCAGCTCTGCTCCCGACCTCGCAAGACTCCGAACTTCATGGGATAACCTGCCATTTATATAGTAAATACTTGTAAACAAACCCCTCATTCCGCCGTGATTTTGAATTACATTTACAAAACTTATTTTTCTGAGTGACTAATCTTCATACAATGGGTAAGCAAGGAACTTATATTAATACTTTTGTCTTATATAGGCTTAAATGAACATATTTCAATGTGTTACACGTATTGTGTTACAAGTAGGGGATTGGTTGTCATAATGACGTAATATTTACAACACATTGAAAACAGCGAATACAGCGGACAATAGGTTTTATTTTGAAAAAAATACGAATGCACTCACACTCGGTCACATGATTTGTTGTTAATAGCCCCAACTTCACAAAAAAAGTGCTCTGGCTCGGCTTAGGCTTGGTTCCGGTGTCCAGCAAAAATTTGAAGCCACCCTAACCTATACTATACGGAGCTTGGCATAGCCCGGACTTAACTGAATGCAGTGTGAAGGCCTCTCGCACTTTTCAAGTTTCATAAAGACTTCTTGCCTCTGCACCAGAGCCAGAACAGTTGCAGTGTAAGACTGGGGTTAGACCAATTCTTTAAGATAAAA
>NC_050531.1:14283391-14303072 GCF_002922805.2 Oryzias melastigma
TTTGGCCACCTGTGCAACAACAGGCATATTGTTCCACATGAGGGAAAGTCTCTGCAATTTTCAGTAGGTAGCACTATCCGGCACAAAACAACATTTCCACAATACTCCTTGTATTCCTAGACCCAAAATGCATCACAAATATAATAAACTTTGAAGTTTACGTGAGCTGTAACCCTCACATTGTCAAGGCTTTAACCAGATGCCACATTTCAATGCTTTTTTAAAATTTGAATGGTGTATTAATTGAAGAGAAAAAAGCTATCATGTTCCCCCTATCAAGTAATGTTGGTTTGATCCAAGAGAGGGGGAAAAGATGAATACGGAAGTAAACTTAAAAGCTGGCAAAACATTTGAATATTAGGATTTATGCGACTATAGGAGGAAACAAAACATGAGAAGTATATTTTTCTGGGCATGAGCTTTGTAAAAATGATAAAACTCACTGTAAACTATGTCAGATTCACATAAAAAGCACAATATTTTTTTAAATTAAATACAAATCATTTTATTTGTTTTCCTAACATTAAAGCTCAGCAGTCAATTGTTTGCCATTTTTACATAACTTTCTCATAGCTATGGAGTTCAAATGCCTTGTCTCCTATTGTAAATTAGTGCCACTTTCAGTGAGGGAATCATTTTTTTTTCTTTATTCTCATTGATCTGTATGTAAACATAGTTAGTGTTGTTGAAATATTCTGAGAATAAAAAGCTGCGTTCTTGTGGTCCATTTTTTCTATATTCTGCAGTTGCTTCAAGTCCATTGAGACAAAGACTCATCTCTCCATTTTCTCTTTTTTCCCACTGTAGCTGTACAAACACACACACTTCCACACACAGATAAAGACATGGCTGGCCTTGTTGCCATAGCAGACTAACGGGTTGCAGTTCTGGCAGATTTGATTGCCTGCTCTGCGCTGAAGTCAAGAAGAGGAGACAGCACTAAATGAAACTCCATCCATCTTAATGAAATACAATTATTTTCCACTTATTAATCATTGAAAAATCAATATGTCTCTTCTCAGCCCAGTGTCGCCTGGATTTGTCATTTGAGGCTGAGCTGTTATGTATCATCCTCTGACGCCAGGACAGTCATGGGTTCAGTCACCTGTGTCCTTTAGGAAAAAGCGAGGTGAGCGCAGAGCAAAAGAGGAAGATGAAGAAGGGAATGGTTAGATGTACACACGATAACTCAATGTTTCAATGTGTAAGGAAAAAGTGATAAAAAAGGAAAAAATAAATAAAAAAAGAGGGCAGTGAGATGGAAGCTGCTCACTCATTCTCTCCTCTGCTCTCTAGGACAAATGAAAACTCATTAGTGGCTGTTGGTGAAGGTGTTTCTACACAGATCAATTTACTAAACACATTTTAATGGGTCATTATTAAACTCTGAGCTCTGGTATTGACTGGAGGAAATAATACAAGGGTGAAAACTGAAGGACTCGTGACCAAATATTTATTTCTAAAAGTAATAGGGTAACTTTTTTTTTCTCCTCAAACTAGAAGCAGCCTCAATTAAAAGGGAAAAAAAGCTTTTTATCAACTAATCACAAACAGTATGAACTCTCTTTGTATAACAATAAATGTGTATTTTAATTAAGAAAACTGTAAAAAATACAAAAAAATCTAGGAATTTATTAACACCATATTTTAGTACTTTGGAAAAAAAAAGATCAAAATCATTAAATATTATAAAATTATCTCTTTCTTTTTTAAATTTATGTTTATGTCTTACCACATTTGTTAAAAGTAACTACACAACCAACCAAGAGTGAGAAAGTCCAATTTTATCCATTATGTTAATAAGTCTTTAAGTAAACTTCAATGTGTGAACAAATAAATCAGTAAAAATATCAATTTTCCTTTAGAAAACATTGTTTAACTAATATTTTGAAGGATAAAAAGCATTAAAGCATCAAGTAATTCACTGGTAAAAATATTTGCAGAAAATGGAAGTATATTTCAAGGAATAAAAGTGACATAATTACCAGCTTAGTGGCCCTGTGGTACAGTGTCTGCACTGAGATTGGAAGGTAGGGAGTTCAAATCCAGGCCGAGTCATACCAAAGGGTCTAATAAGGAAAGCCAGTGCTTCCCTGTTTGACACTCAGGATAAAGGGGTTGGATTGGGGGTTTAAACCACCAAAGGGGTTCTCAAGCGCAGCTGTGTCTGCAGTTCACCACTCCCACAGGGGATGGGTCAAATGCAGGGAACAAATTTCACATACCTAGGTGCGTGACAACTAATGGGGCTTTAACTTATATGAACAAATAGGAGCACTTATGATGTCTCATAGTTTTGTATTCAAAAATGGGACACAAGCTGATGGGAAAATAGGTTGTGAGATGAACAAGAAATGTGTCACTGCTAAACTGTCTTCTCAACATCTAAACTATCTGTTTATGGCATGCCAACTGGATCATACAGGTTTTATTAAAATGGAGAGAAGAAATTATAATTTCAATTACTCTGCACAGTTTAAAAAATTTCTATTGCTATCAACGATATATCAACACTACAATGAATAAATATTGGTACTATTTATAGTCGCTAAGGTTTAAATTATTTGCAAACAGGTGAAAGCAAAAACATAAAATTGCGTTTTTATTATATATCAATCTGGAATGGAACAGAGCGCATGTTATTGTAATTCTTTGCTTCCTTTCAACTACAATCTCTATCTACATGTAAAGGTTGGTATACTACTGGGAAAAAACAATGAAAACATTATCAATATGTAGCAACTAATTATAGAATTAAACAAAAAGTACTCATAAATGTGTGTTTCTTGAATTTAACTTTTGAGGAAATCCTTTTAGCTTTGTTCATTCTGCCAGTGCTTTGCATAAAATAGAACTCAGGAATAACAAGTATTCTTGGATTTATTATGTTGCATCACTTCTCCAAATATAGGTAAACATGCATATTACATGTAAATAATTGTGCATCTCCTGTTTTTCCTTCCTAATTGAAGGAATTAAAATTACTAATCGACTATGTCTCTGTTTGATTGGTTGTTTTCTCTTCTTTCACCAAAAAGAATTAGAAAAAAAAACTCAGAAGGAAAGCTTTTGGTGCTGTTGTGAAAAATCTTTCAGAGGAAAAAAAATGATTCCAACCTGTTAAACCCTTTGTTTTCCCTCTCAATAAAACAAGTGACAAGGTTGGAGCTTGATGTATGAGCATCATGGGCGCCTGGGCATGCAGCAGAGTGCATAAGCAAAGCTCTGTTTGATAGCAAACAGAGCATTTTTTACAGTCACCACACCACCAGGATGAGAATATAATGTTCTATAGCACTCAACTGCTCCAGGTCAATACTTGATTTGTTTCAGCATGTTACAGAGCATCTACTCTGGAAAGGGTCTGGGGATGCATTAGGGGCCCCAGAAACTGGACATAGAGATGAAGGGTTGAGGAGGGACATGGGGCTGAAGCTGATTCACAGACTTGTAACGGAGGTGTTGCCTCGGCTGCATTCCTCTGAGCCCCAGAAATCATTTCCAGATATGCTGGTCTTTGTTTGTGTGTGAGATTGAGATGTTTTTCAGAGTACACACGATGTCATATAGCAAAGGAATTTAATAAAAACTTCTGAGCTAACAAAATAAATAAATAAAACAACAAATTTCAGTTGGTCTTTATGGCTAAGAATGTTCATATCACATTCCACTGAAAGAAAGGTAAAAAATGAGCCGTACTTATTTTTACAGATTTGTCCAAAATCAAACAGGAAGCAGCTCGACTGCAGTCATGTGTCATGAGCATCTCTGCTGCTATATCATAAGAGCTGAGATCTGGATGCTGGTTGTGTCACCCAGGGACAACAATCTGTGAGTGTCAGAGCACGCCCAAATAATGGATGAGGGTGAGACTAGCTGCTGAGGCTCCTTAAATATTAATGTTGTTGAACTGCAGTCCATCTCAACCTTGACACAGCGGTGAAAGAAAATCACTTGTCCTTTCAATGAGATTAAACACACTGTGGACATACCCACGTTCATGGGGTTCCATGTGTAGATAAATGAATAAAGAAATCTCTTGTAATAACACTGGGACTGATAACCGACCACTTCAGATTTACCATTTAAAAACAGAAACCCAACATAGAATTCCATAACAGACAAATTGCATTGGGATACATTGTTTTGGGATTTTTGTTGTCTTGTTTTTTTCTTCTAAATTACCATATTTGCTGCAATATACCGTTAATGAATGGTC
The DNA here is from genome assembly GCF_002922805.2 of Oryzias melastigma. Classification (NCBI taxonomy): domain Eukaryota; kingdom Metazoa; phylum Chordata; class Actinopteri; order Beloniformes; family Adrianichthyidae; genus Oryzias; species Oryzias melastigma. The sequence goes on from NC_050531.1 coordinate 14,287,611, forward strand.
TATATTCGATCTTCTGTATAAGGAGCCGTTAACTGCAATGGTAAGTTCACACCAGCCTTGACAATGAAAAGTTCAAAAAAACATGCGAGATTTGGTAGTGACATTTGGATGCTGGCCTTCTTAATTCACAGAAGGGCCAACCCATTGGAAATTGATCATGGAGCAGAGCTGAATAGTTGCAGTTGGTGCCGCCCAGAATTCTATGACCCCAAGTCTTTTATATATTGAAATAGAGATGTGAAAGAAAAAAAGATGGAAGCAAGATTTGAGAGATTTGCACAGCTTTGACATTTTCACACAAAGCCTCCTCTAACTACAAGTACACACACTAGTATTAAGTAGCGACACCATCCAGTGTGAATGCTATATGCTAAAAGCATGTGTAAGGATGCCTGTTTAGCACATTTTCAAAAGCACATCACACTCCAGGTGTTTACGTAGCATTAGATCCTCTGTGCTCCTGTTCTTGGTCGTGGACCTTCCCTCTGGCTTGTCTCGTGCCGCCAGTTGTTCCCAAGTTCCTTATGGATGAAGCTCATCTTCTACACTATTCAAACATAGTTTTAGATTTAGATGAGCTATTTTTTTAATAGTCCTGGTACATTGCCTGCCTGTCCAGTCAGAAGATCCTGCCTTCATGTTTTTTTTTTTTAAGGAGTTTTTTTTCCCTTACTAAGAAGGAGGATCTAAGGTCAGGGAGGCCCAGTTTAGCTTAGTCTGTTTAGTTTAGTTTAGTTTAGCAACCAGCTATGTTTATGTTTTTGTGCAATGACCAGTGTGAAGCCCATTGAGTCAACTGTATTGTGATATTGGTCTAAATAAATAAAAATGAACTGAATTGAATTAGAACTTTGGCAAATGAAAAAAAAATGCACAGAAGTGAAAGCCTGGAGTTTACTGTGTTTTATATCAAATGTTGTAGAAGTCTTTACACTTTGTCCACCATGATTCAAATTCTCAGAGATTGAATCAATTTACACCACACTATGGTAAAAGTAAAAATACTGGTATAGAGCTTTTCTACCTTTCTTGAAGACCCAAAGCACTTTACAGTCACACTCCCAATCACACACCAGTGGTGGCTCCGCTGCAAAACACTGGCGCCAACCTTCTACCAGAGACAATTTGGGGTTCAGTGTCTTGCCCAAGGAAACTTCGACACATGGGCGGGCAAGGCGGGAATCTTCCAATTAAGGAGTCAACCGCCCTATCGCTGCACCACAGCTGTCCCACTATGGATATTAAAGCAGGTGATGAATGTAATCGTCTCTGGCAATCACCTTCCAAAGTAGCTGTGTAACTGTTTTAAATAGCGTGAATTCCTGTATGAAGCCGTCACTGGTTGACAGAAACATTGGAATTCAGTGTGAACATTGTATGCAAAAAGCACATTCAAGGACATAAGTTCAACATCTGATTAAACATGCATCACATAAACTGAGTCTAGATTCATAAAAACCCTATAACTTGTTTATAATATGCTACTGGATAGAAGCACTAGTTGTGTGAAAGTGCTGACAATACCTGTAACTCCCAACCGTCTTTGCAAAACATAAAAAAATAAACAGATTGATACAGCTAAAACAAATGATACTCAAAAAAGAATGCTGTGACCATGCTAATTACAAAAATAATGCGTTGAAAAAAAAAACACAGCCCAACACCACTCCATGTCCGTTAGTGTATTCACAATAACTCTCAACCGTCTTTGCAACATGTAAAAAAAAAACAACAAAAAAAATAGATTGATAATGGTAAGAAAAGAAATGATCCTGTGACTAGTCTAACTCCAAAATTAATATGAAAAAATTCCAAGTCCAACACCACTACAGGTTAGCTGTGTTAACGTAGTCATAATGACTCCCAACCTTGTTTACGAATCATAAAAACCAGACAAATGCAGTCTCATGTAACTCAAAATCGCTTCACTATCAGTAAGCACAACCAGAATTCACCATGCTCCAGATCATATGGTCCACTGTTGTTGTGTGTGTGTTTTTTTTAATTAAGCCTCTTAAGAGAGCCTTATAGTGTTGAAAAAGAGGCAATATTCCTTCATATATGTGCTAAAATGTTAATTGTATTTAAAAACAACAATAAGCAACACTATATTGTAACATTACGGTATATAATATCAACTAAGCATTAAAGTTTTGAACATAGACTTAGAATGTTTTGTTTAATATGCATCGTTTGTGCAATTTTAGGTGTTAAATTAATGAGCTTACCCTAGACCAAGTTTGCCTTCTGGAAGGAATTATTAATTCGTAATGAAGGCCTGGTTTTTTTCTCTTTTTCTTTTAAACATAGCTTTTGATAGTGGCAGGCTAGAGGCTGACTAAGCCGAGGGTGGAAGTCTGTTTTTTCATGGCTTTAAAGTAAACCCTTGGGTCCCCTTGCCACATTGACCAGATGAAAGGCCCATGCCCAGATGTTTATAGGCTGTGAAAGTGGCAGGGAGCGAGTACTGAATGTTGGCACAGAGCGCCAACAGACAGAAAACAAGGCAGTAAAGCCCCATGCAGTTTATGCAGAGTTTAGAGACAGAAAAGGGAGAGGGCAACAGTGAAAATGTTGGGAGTTGTAAAATGTGACACAAGGAGAAACCATGCACGTATTTTGTGAGCTTGTATAAAAAGGAAAAATTAAGTATGTTAAAAAAAAAGTGTAATAATAACTATATTTCAATATACTTTTCTGGAAAATTCAACAATACACAACAGTTCATAGTTTAGCAGCTTCTTCAGGTCACTGCTCCTGAATGTTTAACCTTGGAATAGTTTGCCAGATGGCACTCAAACCCATGCTTGGGACAGTGACCCCTGTGACACTGTGGTGAATTTGTGCATTCTTGTCAGTTTTCCTGCTTGAATAAGTCTGTGCACGTGTGAGTGTTCATGTAAATGAAACACTAAGAAATGTTGTCTTCTCTTGGTAGGATGACTAAAGCAAAAGCCATCTGGTGCCCTTTTCAAGACAACAAATATATGTGCGTGCAGAGGCCAGATTGGTGCAAAATGTGCAAAGCAAAGTTACGGCAATACTGATTCTAGAATCAGTCCAAATCCTCAGATACTGAAGACATCATGATAAAGTAAAAAAATAAATAAATAAATAAATAAAAATAGCTCAATTTCAGCTCAATATAACAGAAAAGATCATTACTGATACTTGCAGGTAGAGATGCATATTTAATACAGATCAGAAAAGATCATTTATTTATTGACTCATTCATACATTTATTACAACAAACAATCACAAGTTACTTTTTGTCCTTTAGACTATGATAACATATCCCAAAATTCCACCTTGTGGGGACCTAAATTGTAAATCTGTTATGCCTGACGTGCAGCATCCTTTGCCTGCCCTGTTGGTCTGATCACCTGATTAACAACTGATGACTATTTACACAAGAGGAGGCCTTCAACCAGGCAGGTAGAGGCAGAACAGGAGACTGAGGAGCAGCACCAGGTATTTGACTTTGAGTTGTGCTGGTTTGTTTGGTTCTCTTTTTCTTTTATGTCCTCAACAGTCTTACACTATTGGGTTCTGTTAATTTAGGTTTGGGGATGGACCTTGGCAGTCTTTATTGGCGGGCTTGCTTTGTTTCTTTTGAAAAGGTAGATTTTTGTTAGGCAGCCTTAACAGGGAGCTGCTAACTCTGACGGTCAACATGGCTGAGTCAGCAGACTCCCTGACTTATTTTATGTTTGGCCAAAGTTTTTTTTTTTTTTTTTTTTTTACCTTGGTCAATGGCCACCCAGGCACATTTCGAGGTTGTGTGGTGGGAGTCTAGTACCAGGCCGGTGGCAGGAAGGCAGCAGTGCAGTAATTTACTGATATGAGGGCCTTCAAGGTCCCCAACATTGTCTGATGAACGGACAATTTCAGACTCTCCAACCCATCTCAAGTTGCCAATTATCCCCAGCTGTCGTTAAATTACCGTATTTTCTAACTTTAAGTCGCTCCGGAGTATAAGTTCCATCAAACGCACTGGAATACAAGCCCTACTTTTCTCCCAAAAGTGTGATGTTTCTATATAAATCCGCCTAGCCCGGCGTAAGGCTGCATTCAAATTTACATCTACTGCATCTTTTTAAGATGCACATTAATTTAGCTGCTGGAAGCTTGTCCAACAATCTGTTCATAAACTAGAGGTTCCAGATACAGACAACTTTTTAGCTCCATCCCTGCAAGGAAGCATTGACTGTAAATCTTAATTACAATGCACAGAAGATACAGATAATGTTGAGATCATGATTTATTTATTTATTTATTTTTTAAGAGCTCTTCAAAGGCCTGAGTAAGCATATATCTTTGTCTGGGTTCATGAGATCATTCAGTCTATATATATATATATATATATATGTTTTTTTTTTTTTCCAGTGATCATTACCTCCTACTGCAGGTGCTGCATCTTAATGACAGCACTTTCAGCTATACTTTAACCCAGACGATGACTTACTGTCCCACAATAGTCTGAGGAATGACAAAATAAAAATAAGAATAACAATGTCTCGATATAAATAAGAAAAATGGGATAAAGTTAAGAATGAGAATGATCAGATTCTCCTACATGTTTGTTTTGGACAGCGATTCTTCTTCTGTGTTACTGTCAGTGGCAAATACTGATGCACACACCTAAAGTGCTCCTTAGCGGTTGTTAGTGAGAAGCAACCCCTAAAGGACAGGGTTAGTGGCAAAATAAATGTTTGAGCCTAGTTATTTTTTGATAACACATATAAGTCTTTCCTGATTATAAGACGCACCCTGGCCAAACAATGCAAAGGAACGTGACATACTCCAAAAAATGATTATCCTCAGTGTATTGTAGTGTCTGGTTTTTAGTTCATCATCATCACAATATCTACTTTAAGAACATTTTGGTTTCTCTAAGTTTGTTCTTCTGAAAGTTGTTTTCATTAAAGTTTATGCTGCTATCACCAGCCCCATCTTCTACATTTTGAGTCCTACCCCAATATTCATGACATTTTTGGAAAGTCCAAATCAAACATTTTTTTTCGACTAAGTACGTGGTGTGGAATGAGATTTTATTGGTTGCTGTCTCTGCAAAGAAATTAGCTTGCTCTTAAATAATGACAAACTATGTTCATTTACACAGAAGGGGATATATTTGTTTTTTTCTACACATTCACCGAAACAGCAAAGACATCTCCACCTTTGTCAGCTGTAACACTATTAGCCTATTTTGTGTTTGAATACAGAGCAAAGTTTAGCCTTGGGTTGCTTTGGTAAAGCAGAGAATTATGTAAATGTCGCCTCATTATAGTTGATTGTTCTGTGTAACCAGGATACTGATAAACGGAAGAATGATTGGTCTTAAAGAGGGTGACTATGGCTTGAAACAAAGTAACATTTACTCTCGCCTTCTCTGCAACAACCCCAATTAGTAAGCCGGTCTAAATAAATGTGCCGGGTGTTTCTGGAGCCAAAGTGTCTCGTGACTTAATCTGGATTGAGCAGAGCACCCTTTTATTAGGTTACACACGGCCGCAATGTGTCTTGTCACTTTGCAGAGACAGCGACCGATAAAGTGCGCTGAACGGAATTAGATTCTCATTGATATGTCCGTAGATTGTGAGAACAACAGATCGATGGCCGAATCACCGAGTGATATTTGAAGACGCAAAAACAGGATGGATGAACAAAAGGAGTTCAAAGAGGAAAGTTTTGTGTGCAGCCTATGCCTGCATCTCGCTCAGACACATATGTGTAAACACACACAGACGGGCTTTTTCTCACACTTTACCTTGAAGCGATTTCACAATGCTGAGCAACAGAGACCGAGTGAGGAAGGGAGAGAGAAAGAAGCCAAACCAATTCCAATACAGCACTAATGGGCCACATCATGCCAATACAATAAATAATGGCCCTTTCAGCTCAGTCAATAGTGAGTAAATGAAAATTTAACCTTTCATTAAATGTGGTTGTATTATTTCCCCCACTTGCTTCCCGGCTCTATTTCCCTCTGACACTTTATTTCCACTGTGTACAAGAACCTTGTGCAAACGTACAAACGGTGTACCGTACAGGTGTTAAGTGGTGTACCGCAATCAAGTTATGGACCAATTTTAAATATGATAAACACCACAGATTCCAAAAACAGGAACTGTTATTCAGAACAAAGTTAGCTGATGATCTGTAGAGGAGAAGAAACTCGTCCAAAGTTTTACACACTGACGGCAGTGACAGGCTCCAGCCCACCGCCATGACCCAGAATATGATGAAGTAGGCATAGAAAATGAGTTATTAAGTGATAAGCATTGTGGTCATTCATTAAATCAATAGACAACAGACAGTTAATGAGCCCACAGGGAATGCGAAAGACCCATTCTACTGCAAAAGCTCATTCCAATGCTAACTCACCTGTTCCTAAATCTCCACTCATTTCTAAGGGGCTTTGCAATGACACTAATCAGGGGGGAGGAGATATTTCTCTGGGCCTGCTGTCTAATGTTTTCCAGGAGATGAAAAGGCCTTGGGCCTGTTCTCTATTGTGGCCAACCTGCCCCCCTAATTAATTAGTGCTAGCAGTGAGTGCAGCACTGGGGAGAGGACCAGGGCCCTCCAGAGGACTGGACAAGGTGATAACATCCAAAAGGGGAGAGCACAAATCGTGTGTGTGCAGGTTAGTAGATGCTTTAGAGAGGTAAGTGTACAGAGATAATCAGAACAGTCGTATTCTATATCTGTTAGTTGGGCCTTATCGGGCCAAGCAGATCCCTTGTTAATCCCAGTTACGTTCTAAGAAAAAAAGAAAAACACAATAGGCAAAATCTTTTAAGCTCTCAGCTTTAAGTTTTACAATTATAGATATTTTAAAGATGTAAAATCACTCACTACACACTTAATACACATTTATCATACAAGCATTAACATTTTCTGAGTTATCTCTCACACACTGAAAGTTCAAACCTTCATAGTCTTATAGAATGAAACCAAAAAAATAATAGTGGTTGAAGAGTTATGCAAGTTTGGAAAGCTGAAAGAATTCTGTACGGGAGACACAGCAAGGACAAGATTGATTGACAATGGTCTGTAGAGTTCACAATGCGCTGTAGAAAAAAAAAATATATTAAAAAAAAAATATATATATATATATATATATATATATAAATCTAAAAAAAAAACTGCAAGGCCCCTTAAGGTGAACCACATTATAGCGAGGGACCACCATATTCTGTTGGTTCATCCATTATTGGAATTGATTATCTTTTATCTTAGCAATTTTATTGGGTCTTAAATTGGACTTCTAGTCGAACCTTAATCTACCCTGACTTAAATTAAAAATGACAAAGTAGTAAAGTTTGTATTAAGCTGGTTTGATACAAGAATACAAGCTTCAGATGAGCCTGCAGTGAGATTTATTTCTTTGAGTATCTCCTGTATCCGAATTTTTCCCCTACCCCTCTGGCTTCTCCCTACCTCTCCAATTTTAGGGGCATTTAAAGGGGTAGTGGTGTTCGGAACTTTCTTTTTTTTTTTTTTTTAAGGGCTAACCCGCTATTGCCTCGGAGAAGTGCATTCTTCACGCGGGTGTGCTCTGAAGCACAGAAGTTTACATTTAAATGTAAGGAAGTACTTTTTGTTTCACCATGACTTTTCAAAGTTATAAAACCACGAACGCTAGCAGCTACGTGCTTACATAGCTGACTTTTGATGACATCATCGATTGGGAGTGACGACTGAATTCGGAGACACTACTTTTCCATAAGTCTCCATTTGAGGGCTAAATGTAGAGGTAGGGAGAAGTTGTAGGGGTAGGGAAAGAATTTGGATTCGGCATTGTCATAATGATTAAGTAAAGAAAGTCTGAAAATTTCTAAATACAATAAAAGCTCATGAAAAAATAATTTTTGCTCATTGCAGTGAATGTTTCTCTTTTTTGGCAATTAAGAGAAAAGCGTATTAACGTAAGAAATGTACATACTTAAAATAAACAGTTGAGATTAATAACTGTAAATAAAGCACACTTATATGTTTTTGAAGCACAATGCAACCATGAGGGGCTGCAATCCAGTGTTTTTTTTGTGCTCATCCCAAATCCGGGAGAAGACAGTATGTATCAAGAAGGTAGTTTGATGTAATACCAGAGCAAAATCGATGATGCAAATGATGGAGGTCTTTAATTCAAAAGTTTTGTTTCTTTAAAAAAATTCTTTGCTATGATATTTTTATCTTTAAAATTTAAGCAAGACACTATAAAAGCAAAATGTTAATTATTTCTAACTATTAATAATGCAAATATTGTTTTCAATCTATAAAATCTAATAAAGAACTGATCAAATCCCTGTGTCACAATAAGGCTGACTGGTTAAAATGCTTATTTAATGAACAGATCAGTTGTTTCTCTAAGATTTGCATGTCGAGGATAAATTTCAAGTTCCTGCTTGAACTGTCTATAAAGATTCTCACGACCTATGTATAGGCGTGGTGCATTTCATCCTTGTTTTGTGTGTTTGTGTGTGTGCATGTGCTTGAGCGCATGTGTGCAAACTTCACTCTCTTTTTCTCTGTGTCTCCAATAATGAGCATGTGCACCTTTCCCGCCCCGGGCCTTCATACACAATTTAGCCAGAAAGCCATAGCTGATCATGATTTAGCTTTTGACACAGCTCGCCCTGAGGCAGGGGGGACTAATACAGATATCTGACTCCCAGACCGCAATGGAGGGAAAGAGAGAGAAAGTGAGAGGCCTTTTATTGACTAAATGATAAAGAGGTTGGTAATGATAAATAACAGTCATTTTATTGTGGAAATCCCAGAAAAGACACATTCAACACAATATATATAAAGTGAAATAATAGAGGAGGAAGTTCCTGGCTAGAGTCTCAGTGCTCTCACTCTTTACCAGGCTGCCCATTGTTGTTAAACTCCCAATATTCTTTTGATAGGGTGGAGGTCACAAATTGTGCAAGAGAGACCTGCTGCTATGAATACTACATAAGGCTGATGCAGAGTGGCAGTGTCATCCGCGTCCCATATATTAGGAAGAGGGCCCACACAAGACAATCATTCTTGCCAATGGGCATTGCTCGCTCCCCATTCCGTGACTCCTCTTCCTTCTTAGAGGACTCGGTCTCTGCCTCAACCTTCTTCCCTCTATCACTTTCCTTCTCTGCCTCTCAGCTTACTCTGCTCTCAGGAAGACAGCCTGGCTCACACTCTAAAGACAGATGCCTACCTTAATGTAATCTGCTAGAGCATTTCTAGAATATAAAAAAAGAATGTATGAAATTTGGAAGGATATTAACTTCAGCTCACCCTGTGCTGGAAAAAAAGTGAGTCTAGGCTGACCATGGAAAGAAATCAACCAATTTGTTTGTCTAAATAGAAAATGTATGCAGTGGTCCCTCACTATATCGACGTTCACCTTTCGCAGATTTTTTTGTTTAATTTTGCAAGCTTTTTTTCCCTTTTTTAAGCTTTCTGCATCCTGATTGGCTGAATACCCTGTCAATCAATCAATCTCCTCCTTGCTGTGTCTCCTGTACAGATACATGCAGTTATGGAATCAACCTAATCTTTAATTGTGATCAGATCTTTGTTTTAACTCTATACAAAAGTTGGAACTTTGACAGTTTAAGAAGAGATAAAAGTGTTATATTGTTCTGGTCTGTCTGAGAAAAATGCATAAAGTTTGCAGTGAGGAGTTTTACAGCCTTAAAACATCTAAAATCATACTTCGTATACTTCGCATACTTCATACTTCATACTTCTCTGGTTATTTTTAAAACTGTATCCCCATGAAGGGAACACTATTGATACATAAAGTATTAGTGGTGCATTGCCAAATCCTCCAAGTTTGTTGTACACATCTTTGAAATATCTGGCTCAGATGCAACCACGTCCTCATCATTATGTCACCAATCTGATTGGTTAAACAGGCCACATTACAGAAAATAACCAATCAAAAGCAGAGAAAGGGCAGGGAGGTCAGAAGTGGAGTCTTCACACGTTAAGGAAAAAATTTAAGCTTTTAACTTCTCTTTATTCAAGCTTTTATTGCAGATGGATAAAGCTAAACGGACCCTACTTTAGATTGTACCTTTTGTTGTCAGTTGGCTGGGTGTAGGACTGGCACTCGGGAAGTCAGGATTTGCTCCTCAGAGAAGTAATGAGTTTAATCTAGTGTTGGGTCCTTTGGCAAGACCCTTTATGCTATTGTCTAACAATGTAGCCACAGGGGGGCTGAGTCTGGGTCTCCCTGTGCCGGTCCCCAACCCAGATAAAACACGGGGTTGTGTCAGGAAGGGCATCTGGCATAAAACTCTGCCAAACCACCTGTGTGTAGCAGTGAAAGCTGATTCGCTGTGACGGGATATTCTGAAAAGCGAACAACTTAAGAACATTTGAGTTTTTATTCAACATTACAAGAGAAGCTTTTGTTTATATTTTTTTTTCTCTATGATAAAATATGCTTACAGCATTTAAACAATGCTCAGTGTTGGATTTCATGTTCGAAATTCTGATGCCAATCTATTCACTAATGCTGCAAATAAATAGGGGCCTACAATATTGATTATTGATCACCTTGACTACTAATAATCTGCATTGTATGGGCTCTAAGAGAAGAGATATTGGCTGATCACTAATTATTTAATAGTTATATAGCAAACCTCCAACTTTAAGTCAAGTCTGACCTCCCACTCTTAAAAAGTATCAATTTAAGTATCAGGTCTCCTGCCTCTACTGTTGTCGTTCTGCAAATCTGCAAACATTTTTTTTTCATTGAATAGAAAGTCAGCTTCTTTCCTTTGATGATCTGTTGTTTTATTTAATTATGTTTTTTCTTCAAAAATAATGATAAAAAAAAACACTGTATTTTACTGGATTGGCCTTTAGTGACACTAGAGACAAATATTAATGCATTGTGCATAAACAAATGAAGTGGCGTTGGGTATGTTTCCATTTATTAGTGGCTACGAAATGTCCTTGGTTTTATCCCGCAATCTATAGCAGAAGGTTCCAACTCTGATGGCGTAAGAAACTGGTCAGAGCTGTTGAGCGTTTGCCTGAGGATACCTCTGCAGTTCTGAGTGGAGAGTGGCCCAGAAATGAACAGTCAAATCCAATTAAATTACTCAAATTAAATTGTACAATGGTTATGGAATACCTGATCAAATTACTCACATTCAGGGGGATTCCGACAGCAACCAATTAGTTCAAAGTATAAAGTTCACAAGCTCAAATTAACACCGAGAGAGGACAGGGCCTTTATTTGAGGGAAATGATACATCATAATTACATCACATTGGGAAAAAATTATAAGTTTTATAGCAGACATTTAATAAGAAAATGGAAATGTTAATAAGTCCTGATAAGATAAATCTATCCATGTCAACACTACAGTATGCTTAAATTCACCAAATTAAGGAGGAGAGGTTATTATTGTTTTAGAGAACTTAAGGGTTTGTATGGTTCTGGTCCAAATGTGGACACTCAAAACATTCAGCATTTTGGAAAAAAGGAAAGGCTGACATTAGCAGAGAAAAGAGAAGAAGATTGTGAGCTTCCAAAAAGTTCATGTGACACTTTTAAGGCAACATTCTACTGCAGCTCTTTAAGCTTGACTGAGTTTTTTTTTTCTATCAATGATAAAATTCTTCAGAATATCTGCTTTAATTGTACGAGGGACTTTATGACCTTTTCTACGTTTTAAATTTAGCTTCTCAAGGTGCCTTTGCAAGGTGAATCGTGTGAGTAATGAGATACAAAATCAGCCTGTTAATTGACTTTCAGCAAATTTAGATCCACTAGACCAACGTATACATTTCCCCTCTTTCAAAAGTGAACCATTTTAGCTAATAAAGTTATTAATCTTGCCCATACAGTAATTATCTCTGCAATTAAGCTGTAATTGCACATACATCAAGGCCACCTCTTCCACTGGGCAGCCCTGTGCTTACTGCTGATGATTTTCCTCATATCTTGTAAAGTCATTACTCGTTCTCATCGTATTAGGACCTTTTTTTATTTCTTTTTTCAGAGTTACACATAAAATCTTTTTTTTTCATTATTATTCAGAAGCTAAAATGAAGAGAATAGAATGAGGGATTTGCTGTAGGATTTTTTTATCCGTTCTTAAGAGCAACTATGAAGGTGTCTAAAGTCACAGATAAATAGTAGAGTAACAGAAACTAAACAAAATAGTTGTGTCTTGTGAAGATTATGTGATTTAGCTTGGTTTTATCAGTTGTGTTCTTTGTTTAGGTTATGTTTTAAGTTGTTCTCTATCAGACATTTCAGGTTCATGTTGATCATCCACAGCTGTTTTCATTACTGTGAAGTATCCTCAGAGTATTAAAGTGTCTGGTTTTCAGTTTTACCACATCAGGTCATCTGCTCTGTTTTGTCATTCTTTTGTTACTCTCAAGAGTTAGAGTTTGTCAAGTTTAATGTTTATTTATTAGCTGATTATGTCACCAATCCTGGTCTACTGCATATTGGGCCCTACACCTCCAGTTCTTGACACATCTAAAAAATAAAAGTAAGTATTCTATTTTTTCTTGTATAAGGACATTTGGAAGTGGAATGTTTTCCTGTTCAAAATTGTTAAAGCTCCAGCAGTGCGACAGTTTTGCAAGCATACCTTCACATGTTATCTTTACCTTCATTTCTTTAATGAAGTGTGCACACATTCCATTTCATTATTTATGCATTTCATTTTCACAGCACATAACAATGAATTGCTCAACATTCTTGTCTTTGGTGAAAATGAAAGGGGACAGAAAGAAGAAAACTTAGGTATATATATAATTAGTGGTAAATATTAAGGAATCATAATCATGTATTGGACAAAAAAAAACAATATTTGAGAACAAATTTGCCATTAGTGTGTGACCACCAAAATTCTTTTAGATATCTTCTTAGATCTTCTTCTCTTCCGATTATCAAATTTTAAAGAGTTATGCTAATATAATCAGATCAGAAACACTGGGTTCAGCAACACATGTTAAACTACTTTTATTGAATAAATGGGCATTTCTGGCTTTCATGCTCAAAGCTTTTGCGTTCACATGTCACTATGCATATTTTTAAGTACATTTTTGGGATCTACGCTGAAAAAAATCAAGACCATTGAACGTGCATTAAAAGTTAAACCAGTTGAACATAGACCAATCAGGGACTTGGATTTGGTAGTGACTATGGACAGTATAGTATAGAGAGAACTGGAAAAAAGTATCCCCTCCCCCTTATGTTCCTAATAGGAAGTATTAACTGGTCCCAGAAAGCAAAAAATCCCAGATTTATTTTGAAAAATAAGCAGCTATTACTGGAGTCTGGAGCTCCATGTGGGTTAATGTAACACTGCATTCTTTAATGTGTTAATAACAAATTTGAAAAGTGTGACATAATATAAAAGTGTTTAAAAAAAAACCTTCACTATAGAACAGGTTTAAAACTTGGGTGGATCCAATTGAAAAGAAGTGCTATAGAAGTATTGTAATCTGTTGACTAAACCATGTCACAAGCATGTCTGCAAATTCTGACAATTTCTCAAAGAAGACATTCAACTTAAGTGACAGTTTAATTGTTATTTGAAATAGTTTTCCTCCACTTACTGTCTTTCTTGTTGCTGCGGTGTCTGCTCAGTGTAGCCCTGTCTGCATGGACAGCATAAATCTTCAGAAGCATAAATGCTGTAACATGATAATGCTGCTTTAATTACCCCTTGGTCAGCCCACTTACAAACCTATTGCCGCTGCAGTCAATATCCCCAAAGATCCATTCATGCCTCGGCTGATGGTTAACTTGGGAGCCTTTGCAGAGTGCTTTAGCCTAATTGATATCCTTATTTAGCAATGAGCCAGTGGGAGTCGGAAGGGAGTTAAATGGAGCAGTTTACCAGGCAGTTAGCACGCTAAACCAGAACCCTGACGCCACCGCCATGGGTTGCTGCAGCCAAAGATGATTTATAACAACTAATTTACTGTTTTGGTGTGACAAATACCACTTCTGTATTCACAAAAGTTTGTGGTTTTTTTCATTTAAAAAAAAAAGTTTAAAAAGTTGCTTTTTCTAATCCCCTGCTGCTGACTAAAACAACGGAAAGGTCTCCAGACAGACTAATCAGTAACTTCCTCGTTGTATTGAGGTCTAGAAAATGTGCACAGAGCTACACAAGAAACATTGTCACATTTTTTCTCCTTTGTGCAATGCAATTTATGAGACAGCTGCTGCTGCAAACCACGCCTGGTAGAGCTTAAGGATTTCCCTCAGAGTTCCACTTTCAACGGAAAAAAAACAACAGGTAGAACCCAAAGACTCATCAGAGACAGAACAATGCATATCCAACAGGTCAAATAAAGCCATCGGGAGCAATGGCAATAAAAAAGAAAATCTTATTCTTCTTTTAAAGTGGGTTTGTAGGTCTCTCCCTTCTGTCTGTCTCCCCAGATATGTCTCCCTTAACAGCTCAAAGTAATTAGCAACGACCACATGCCAAAGGTAGGGTGGCTCCTGTACACAGCGAAGGCAGACCTTATCTTTAATTTGAGACATCAAGATGCTCTGTGGGGGCTTGTGGGAAGCTGGGAGCTAAAAGGTAGACGGGTGGGTTCCTCTCCCAAGGTCGCTCCGCCGATAAAAGTATTTCAAAGGAACAAAGGAAACCTAGTAATATGCAAACTCAAACAATCTTTCTAAAGCACACATTTCAGACTGGAAATCTCCTTTAAAAAAACGCAGCGCTTGAAGTCAAAGTGGAAGTGTAAAAAAAGACAATCTCTAACAATATTTCAAAGTTTTCCTTTTTTATTTTTCGTTTTTCTGAGTGATACCACTGAAAGTCCTGCAAGGCTTCCCATTAGTCACATTGTTCAGCACAAGCCACACAATGGCCCCCAATCTTGAAAGAGTGCCGTCAGCCCATTCTTTATACTGTCAGGATGAAGAAGAGCATAAAAACTCTGAGTCAATAAAGTCATATGAAATGCCCGAAATCGCAACATGGCATGGCAAGGTGACTGATTACTGCTTTTAAACTCTTTGAAGACAAAAAAAAAAAAAACAGGGCGGAGAAATGAAAAGAAAAACAGCTTCACACTAACAAAAGTATTTTTTCAGCACTATATATTTTTTTAATGTGTAATGGTGTTTTTAAAAAAAGTTATGTAAATTATATTTACCAAAATAAATTTGTTTTGGTTTGCTTAAGCTTATAAAAGTAAGTTTTGTAAGTGAAATTGTAATACTTCCACTAAGTAAGATTTTACTATTCTTACTTGTGTAAGCTTTTATCTTCAATCATTACAATGTATTGACTACAAATTTACTTCTTTTTATTTTGAAAAATGTGGAACTGATGTGTGTGAGTAAAGAAAAGGGACTGACCGGCACTTGAAAAAAAAGCACTATGTTTTTCTCATTAAGTTTTGAAGTCAAATAATCATAAAAAATAAAAAAAAACAAAAACAAAAAAAACTTTTTTTGTTCAAT
>NC_050531.1:14303123-14314684 GCF_002922805.2 Oryzias melastigma
AAAATCTATAAACAAGCAGAATTTTTTTGTTTCATGACACTTTATTGTCCAAAACTGTTTTTAAGAACATGGATAAAATTAATTCAAGTTTTTGATGCCAAATATATACCTTAAAGCGTTGACTAAAACCATAGTGTGACTCTTGCCATTTCCTGCACACTTTTCGGATTAAATTAATCATCACGTGATGTTGTGTACAAACACTATCTGTCAGTCTGCAGCTTCAGTTTGACATTAACACACAAAAACATTCCTGACTTAAGTGAACCTCCAACTTGACATAAATGTTTTCTGCACATGCAGGAGGATAGAGAGAAGGAGAGTGCGGTGCAGTTTTGGACAGACCGTGTTAAGATCAGTGCTCCAGGCTAGGCAGGTTGCTATGCGCTCAAATGCTAATAAGCTTCCTGGCTCTCGGAGCAGGTCGACTAGCCTGTGCCGGCTCGTCTTGACACTTCACACACATGCTGTCTTCCACCCTTTTTAATCATTTTTGATAGGCCTCCTTGGGATGCCATCTATTCAATTTGAAAGGGTTGAGCCACCCAAACTTTTCACCATCTATTAAATAGCGGTTTGCCTCGACTTGCCTGCTATTTGTGACCTGACAAGGTGAAAAGAAGGGGAGTAAAATGCTGTTTGGGTTTAAGAGGATAATATTAGGCTAAGACTGGTAGTGACTCAGAGTAAAGATGTGACTGTAGTGGGAAGGGATATGGAGAACTGTGACAATGTAGTCATTACAGGTGTGGTTACAGAAACAGATAATCACCAATTACAAAACAGAATCTTTTATTAGGCTACATTAAATTTAAGAGGGAAATTAATATATAAATGACAAATTCAGCATTAAAGAGAAACTCCAACTAAAATTGTGTTGTTGTGGCATTTTCTCATGATGTAGGACATACATAAAGAAAATTAAGTTAAAACTTGCATTTCTGAGTATTTATTTATTCAAATGGATGTGAATCAGGTGAAAACAAAAAAAAAATGAGTTAGAAAAAGCTCCATTCTGATCCATCCATTTGCAGACAAATAGATCCATGAATGTCTTTGTTTTCCTGGTATCTGGCTCAAAACAGTACTGCTGGATAGCTCACCATTAATGTAATGTAAGTTTGGAGTTGTAAGGGGCTGTAAGCTAGTCTGAGACAGTGTAAACAGATGGATGATGGAAAATGAGGGCAGGCTTACCCCACACCAACAGTCCTGCTCATAATTCAGAGGCAAATTTCTAATGAATCTCTGCTGCTCTATGTCTACAAAACGACAGGATTTTTTTATTTTGCCAAAAATAAACAGCATGATTAGAATTACAGGACTACTGGGAACCCTTTTCGAGAAGATCAAAAGATGATTTTGTTTTATATATAACATAAATTCAATATAGCTTTCAAATCTGAATGAATGTTTTTCTTTTATTAGATGAACAGACAATGCATTTTCTCTAACATAGTAAATAAACCACCTTATATTTTTCCTCCAATTCTCTCTCAAATTTTTTAGAGCCTGCAGCTAGCACAGTTTGGTCAGAAATTAACCCGAGCAATGTCGTATGATTCATAGGGATGAACAACATACTTTATTGGAGTCTGAGAGATTTATTTACTGGGCGACTGCTGGATATGTTCTTTGAAGGACACAATCACCAGGGATTTCTCCATCCAATTCAACAGTGTACTCTTCTATAAACATCAGTCAGTAGAAATGGGACAACTTCTCCAGAAAATAATCATAAACAAACCATTACATCACATTCTGGAAATTGTCTGGAGACACTTTTGACAATTCACTAGTAGGCAGAATAGCCCAAAAGGCAAGTGGGGATGTCTGTGTGCCACATAACATGATATTGACTCTCAGGATAAAGATATCCTGCATTATT
Organism: Oryzias melastigma; assembly: GCF_002922805.2. Lineage (NCBI taxonomy): Eukaryota > Metazoa > Chordata > Actinopteri > Beloniformes > Adrianichthyidae > Oryzias > Oryzias melastigma. The sequence continues at coordinate 14,305,012 of NC_050531.1, forward strand.
GGTTGAGACTTGCAGAAAAAAAAGATTTAAAAAAGTAAGTTAGGGTGAGACAGACACATTTAGACAGAAAAAAATATTTTTTTTTCAATGTACTAGCTCTCAGGAAAGATAAAGATCTTTGAACCCATTAATGTTGATTTATATAAAACAGCTGGCTGTTAAAATAAACACACTAAAAAAAACTGCATTTTAAGCTTAAAACATGCAACCCCATTTCATTCCCTCTGAGCTCTTGTGGTGCCTTTTGTATTTCCCTGATCTAATTTTGCGCATTTGCATAGACAATTTGGACATTACTGAGATGCAGTAAACAGAACTCTTGTCCTTTGCTTTCACCAATAAATAAATAAATTAACACAATGAACAGCTTGTCATAGTGGCCACAAACCAGCATGGGACCAAACGATGAAGAGGGAAATTTGACATAAATATTAATTAGTCAATGGTGCTTCATAAAAAAAAAAGTCCTTCATGATGTGGTTTCCTCCCCAGAGCGTCAGTGAATGCAGCCAAAATGAAACAAAGCTAAACAATATTAAAAACTCAACGTCCTCGACCATCTGATTCACATGCAGATACAGTTTTTCTGTTTTGCTAGTGATCTTTCACTAAAACCAAACATTTTCCAAATATCTTAAATGTATTTTACCTTTCTAAGCCAATAATGGTCATTATTTAGCCTCATTCTGGTATAATATCCTGGACTAGGATTTTAAACCTCACATGTGACACATTGTTCACAGCCCTGAGATGTCACAAAATTGAAGAACGGTGAAAGTATTCTGATTTTACTTGTCAGGAAGAAACGAGAACACACTTTTTGTAGCAAATGAGATTTTTGAGAAAAACTACCACAAACGATGGGATTGTTCATAAATTGAAGCAACAGTTTGAACTCTATCAACAGTTTCTTTGTTGTGCATGTTTTTAAAAAGAAAACTACTCTAGATATTTCACATTATCACGTCATCTGCTTTTGGACATTTGCAGGACTGTTTGATTCCACCTATCGAAAATGTTTAAGAGAAGTTCTTGGCTGCTCTTTTTTTTTTTGCAGTGCTTTGCTTTTTAATACAATTCTCAATTTAACATACATCTGTGTAAATGTATCTGTGGATATCTGGTGTTTGGCTGCAGACAGAGTGGCAGTAGCCATATTACTGTTCTTACCCTGCCATCTACTGGCTCACATCATTCCAGGACTTGCATCTATCTTCTCCTCTCGTCGTCCTTTTTTCCCCCTCCATCTGTCTTTTTCCCACTCTCAATAAAGTTCGTCTACATATTTAGCCTTGTTTTATTTGTCTGCAGGATGCCCCGTTCCTATTTACGTCACAGCCCCTCAGAGGGACGAAAAGAAGAGAAAGGGTCAAAAGGGGGGTGTTGGGAAATTGTTAACAAAAATAAGAAAGAGATTTTAATTGAGGCATTTGTTATATCTGAAAAGGTGAGATCCTAAGGGGAATGGAGGCAGAGGAGCAAAGCCCTTTTTATATATCCTTAGATGTTTATATGGAGAGGTTTGTGCCGACTTTCCTTTTAAAACCATGCAACCTTAAATGGCCTCAATTGAGAAAGGGCGGAACCAGACACGCTAATTCCTCGTACCTTGATGGGCGCCACTAAAGAACAGGGATAAAGATGAGAACTCCAATTAATGTGGAAAGGTCAGTAATAAAAAAAAATGTAAACAATCAAACTAAAGTAAAAAGTACAGATAAAAGCAAAGTTTTTGCATCCAAATATACTTCGTAGTTTTTAATCATGCATGCTTTTTCTCTGCATCTTTCTTTAATGTCTGTCTCTCCTCCCTCATTCTTTCCCTGCAAAGTAATGCTGTTAACAATACAATGATTTTTCCGCACGGAGCAGATGTCCAGTCTGTATTTCTACAGCTTAACTTCGGAGGAAGTCCACAGACAGCTCATTTGTTGTTGTTTGCTAAGGTCAGCCTTTTACAGGGTCTGCTTCCACTGAGTCAGCCAGTCCCAACTGTTTTCTTTACTCCATTTAAGATGAACTTCGTCGAGAATGTTTTATGTGAATCAAGTATGGAAGAAAACAAGCAAAACAAGTTAGATCAATTGGATGTACAAAAAAGTAGTTTTAATTTTTTTGTGTGAATTAATGTTTAGCATTCGAAAAATTTAAAAAAAACATTGTTTTTTACTTGCAGTAAAGTACAAACAAATATTTAAAAAAAGTTTACAATACCATAGAATCGTATTATTGCTTCTCAACAAATACTTAAAAGTAAAAAAAAATTAGTCCTGAAATTAATAAAAGTAAATGGCCTATTCGATCCCAAAGTTTTAAGTTGAATCTACATTTTTAAGCTTTAATCATAATCGTTGATTCAAGAATTGATTGTAAATGATACAATAAATCACACCGATATATTAAACATATTACAGAAATAATGCATTGATTAAAAAAAACAAAAAAAGAACAATTAACATACAAACAAAACAACAAAATACAACTAATTAATGTCAAATAGTTTGATGTATTGCTCGTAAAAGAGTGGGAAGAAGCAAGTTTATATAATCCCACCCCTACGGAGTTATTTCATTTTATATTTTTGAATAGTTTACATATTCAGTCAATACATGGTCGGTCATCAATATTCAAGCTGCTACAGAATCTGTTTTCCCCTCCACCCAAAAATACATCGCGGACTGTCATCTACAGATCTTCATCTGTTCATTTAAAGTCTTTTAAGACATGTATTTAAGGATTTCCACATTATTAGTCCAAAGTTGTAATTTGTTCTTTAGTAATTGCCCACAGGCTGTTTGGGGGTAAGCATACTTTATGATTTACATAACAGAATTCAAGGGAGCCAAGCTTCTTCATTATGTAGTTACAGAATATTGATGAAAGTGTACACTAAACACACTTTTTACAATTAATTTAAATTCATTGAATAACACATTATTATTCTGTAATATCCATGGGAAGACAATATCTCTAACATAACACAAGCTGCTCACTTGTTTGTTCATGAGTCATAAATTCAGATGAGACTCCAACAGGGTCGGCGAAAAACTTGAATGCATTAAAAGTCTTGATGGCAAGATAGAACTGCATTAGCTATGGTTTGTATGCACCATTGTTAGTCATCTCACAGAGGAACAACAACTAGTCATGTCCTGAGAAATAGCCAGAAGGATAAAAAATAAATAAATAAAATGTTGCATTTTGATCTTTTTTTGGGATTACCAAAAAAAACAATGATTGCAAACTATTTGAAATATTCTTTCTCGATAATTTAGAGAAAAACTGCATGCTGAGATACGAGTACCTATTTCATATCTTTCAGTATTTGTATTGTTTAAAAATGATACAGGCTCTGCCAAGTCTTCCTAAAACCTCAAAGATATAACTACAAAATAAAGTAAGCAATATAACATTTGTACAAAGCATATTTTATACTTTTATATTAGTTGGACTGTTACTGTGGATTAACTCATATAATAAAACACAAATGCCCCAATTTCAGTGAAAAAACAGAACATTTTGGGTGCCTTTACTTCCATTCACATTGAGGGTATAATTCTAATATCAAAGTCTACGTTCTGAGCAAGTGACCAAGTTAAGGTGTGATCAGTTATTTAGACAGGTTGGATGCACTTCTTCACTGCCTGAAATTTCCCCCGGGGGCTCTCCTCCATTTCTCACTGTCATGGATTTGAATCTTTTTACCGCTGAACTCGTACAATTACTGAACATTCATCACTTGCCTACCTTCTTAGGATGGAAGCCAGCAACGTGGGAGATACTTCTAGTGGTCTGTCAAGGAACTAGGAAAAATCATATCCAAGAATGGGAACATGTGCAACTTTCTATTTATCAATAAGTTCCATCATAGCATTGATGATTTACATGGTCACTTTTTTTTAGTCAAACCAAAAACTTGAGAGAAATCTCTACTTGTTATAATTTAAAAATACCTTTATTGATTTCTTCTCTTTTTTACTTTACATAAAGTAAACTACGTACATATTTAAAAATCCCAACAATACAGGGAATGAAACAAACACTAAAATCTTATTTAACTGCATGTCATTAGATAAAAGTAACAAATATAGTTTGGATTTAAATGGGAGTTTTAGATAGAGACAGACTTAAAAAAATGAATTTATTACATTAAAGTGGCATTCCTTAATCCCGCCACACCAAAGAATTGGCAGACAATTCTGACGTTTTGTAACAAAAATGTGTTTAAAACACTTAAATAAAATGCTACAAAAGATATTTTTAGCAGTTAATTTTTTTACGAGATATGGAAATGGTATGTTGGGTGATGCGTTAAATTTTTGCTTACATAATCAGTTTAACATAAAAAAATACTGACATGAAAATTCAGGAAAAAAGGAACCCTACTTACCCACTGTGTCAAACATTGTGTAACTGTGTAAGACAAAATTAATTATCAACAAATTTTGAATTTTAAAAATACAGCAGGTGGTTGTTTGAAAAATTAATAACAATAGATGAGTTATTCTCACCACAAACTCAAAAAAATTAGCAGAATTTTTCCCCCCAAAAGTATTTTGAGACTTCATGGAGGCAGCCATTTTGAAATCAGAAAAAATGGCTTCTACTGCCCCTAGTGGAATGATGATGACCTACAGGCCAGAAAATATGGTCTAAGTTATATCCGATGGGCTTATAAGGAACGTTTTGATCATGCTAACGAGATAGAAGTCTAAGAAATATGTGTATCAGATGATTATAAAGGGTTACATGTAATCTGAACAAATTATTCTTCAATGCAGTTTTTTCGTTTTTTTTTTTTTTTTTTCAAGGTAAGAATGAATAGTTTTGGCTATGAAAGTTCCAGAAAACTACTTTATATCACTAGTTATGTAAAAACTATTTTAAAACCCTAAGAAACGTTGGTGTTAGATTTTAATAGCATTGCATGAATTAAGAAATGAAATCTATGTGGTAACAGCATGTATTCAGTTCTTAGACAATGATACCCAGCACTATTTGAAAAGTACAATATAAAATAGCAAAGTCTTGACCAAGAGATTTTTATTTAACTTAAGCTATCCATAGACTCCCTTCTCATTTTTGTTTCACCTGAACTGTAAATCTTTTGAATGATCGTGGGCATCATGAATACTTCTATATAATCTCAGTGACTTACAACCCTATGGTGCTGTATATCAGTACAGCTTTTCCCTCATGAATAAAAGGGTCGGATCTGCGAGGTGAGAGGATTTGGCCCCGTAGTACTTCCAGTCACCCCCTGCAGTCCCTTGTGCTACTCAGCCTCACTTGTAGGAGTCCCTTAACAGTAACCCCAGAAAGCATAAATATATTATAATCTCATCACCTGTCCATTTATACAGGTGTCACCCTGCCACGCAACTTGATTTCCAGGAGGGCAGCAGCATTTCCTCTGGCAGCGATTGAAGTCACGGCGTTATTATCAGGCAAAATGTATTCATGATAGCAGAGGTCCGAGCACCCTGTGGGCTTTGTAATATCATACCAGACCTCTTTATCAAATTTAACAGTTTATTGGAAACAGCTTGTACACATGATTTAGGCAGCTAGTGCTACAGCAGGGCTCTGTGTGTCCTCCTAACGCACACGCTCGTGTCGGAACCCACAAACCCGACACAAACTCAGTCACAGTGACAAACGCACACACACATTTAATCACACACTCCTCCCTCCTTCGCTTGCCGCGCCGAGCCTGACTCTCCTGTCTCCATCATATCTAATGCAGACCTCTCAGTGGATGAGGCAGCGGTTTTCTCTGGAAATCTTTTGTGCGATTTGCTGTTTGTTCTCTCTAAAGTGAAGTGCGATAACAAAAGCGAGACGTGACAAATGGACTTTGTGCCCCGCAGCCAGATTTAAGTGGTAGGTTACTGCATGGGAGCCTCCCTCCTATCTAATTTTTAAACAGTATACACAAAATGGACCAATTCGAATGAACTTGTCACTTGTAAGTAAATGTATTTTTTAAATTTTTTTTCTTATATATTTTTTTTCCAAGAAAGCAAATTGAATCCTTCCAGCCATATCCTTTTCATTTTTATGTACTTTTGATGTTTAAATAAGTCGATAATTTCTATTCCATTCCAGTTTAAGCTGCTTAATAAGTAACTAAATAAAAAAACATTAAGTTGGTGTCATAGTATCCTAAAAAAACACATCTTCCTCTTCAAGATCTCCTATGAGAGCACTAAATCAAAACCATCAGTTTACCAGCTAATGATTTAAAGGGATGGTCAGAGGTCATGCTCGTCTATTAATGATCCCTCCTAACACAAAGCACATGCAGGATCCGTCCAATCAAAGATAGTCTAGACATCACCTGGGGCCTGAGCGCCTGTCTGGTTGATATTACATTGAGGAAGAGCTGAGAAATCTGATGTCTGGGTATTGCAGTCTGCAAAAACAATATATAAATACTTTGAGGCTTGCAAGTTAATTCTTAAATTACATTTTTGATGGGAAATGAAGTATCTACATGTATAATATTTGATATTTAACACTTTGTGTATTTTAATAAATATTAGATTATTTTGACAGGTTGTTGAATGTCTATATTTGTAAGTGAAAACATGCAGAGCAAACAGGTATAATTTGACACCATTTTTAAAAATAGGTCTTAAATAAACCTGTGATATTTTCAACAAACGTGTCTGTTTACTAAAAAGGTACTTTAGGCTGTGACTAAAACATCTGTTTACTTCACCTGACAAATTCAAATTTAAAAACTCTCTTCTGAAACATGAAATAAATCACTGGGGCTCCAGATTTAGCAGCCTCTTGCCTCTGGATACATGCATTAACTCTACCCTGCTCGTATTTTTTTTGGCAACATTGCTGTATGCAGAATGCTGGCTTAAAACGTGGCACGTGTGCCACAGCTTAGAGGTTTTTTGATGTGTTTAGCAACTGCAGAGCTTTAAGTGTGAATGTTCATTAATCCTTTCAGCCGTTTCTGCCCTCGACACGAGCCTCCTGCATGAAAGCGAAGGGATATACGCTTCAAGCATGACGACCGAAAAACTTCTGTCCATCAATATGAATTTCTTTTTGCGACGTCTTCTTCAACATCTTTTCCTCCAAGTATTTGCTATTGTTTTTAATTTGGTTCTTTTTTTCTCTGACTTACATTCCCGTCAGTCCTGTGGAAGTTAATTATGGGAGCCAAGCTGTTGAGAGGTTGAAGAGATGCTTTTTTTTTTGCCTGAACACTGGATATACACCAACTCTGGCAACGCCACTGAGCATTGTCTGCCGTGATAAAATATGGACGGAAGTGCTGCTAGGCAAATCGTTTATCAGCCAGGTTTAGCATGCACATGTTAAAATGAAAGACTGTGCTATCTGCATAGGTTGTGTGAGCTTATTTTAGTGTAGCCAAGCCCGTTTGTTGTGTATAAATGTCATGCTGGCTGTCGCCCCTGTGGGACGTGATCAATCACATATTGCCGGCTTTGCTGTCTAACAGCTATGGGCAAATTTATTCAAAGTATTCAAACTAACATTTCAGTCTAACCTTAACTGCATGCTTTGTTGCTTTGTACTTTCTGTGCCTTCGCTTGGCGCCTGTGTCACACTCTTGAAAGCCTGATTTTCCACTTTTCCACTCGGGCTTTCAATTTTACTTATCTCTGAACTCTTTTAGCACAATGGCGAAGACCTGACCTCTTTAGCACTTAAGCGCCATACGCTCTATTATGATTATTAAATCTGTCATATTTCCTCCACCCTGGACATGCCATTTATCCGAAGCGTGAGCTGACATGTTTGCTCAGCTACAAAGCAGACTTTAAAATAACTCTGTGTGCAGTTTTGTCTTACACCCCCAATTTACCTTAATGAGCCAGTTCAAGCTGTCAGACAGTCTGAGAAAGAAGCGCTGAAGACTGCCAGTCTAAGCTGAGTGTAGGGTAGGACTGGAATGAAGCGATAAATGGAAGGAAGGAGGAACAAAGGAAGGTGTAAGGAGGTGTAGAAATGTTAGACATCAATGGCAGAGCTCCAGGCAGAAAAGAGAAAATAATGACAATAAGCAGAAGGATTTAAGACTTTGTTCAAGAGTCTTATATACTCTTCCATTAGTATTTACTTATAGATAACAGCAAAGGTGCGTGTACACAACCGAGAACAGTGGGAGACAGCAGGGAATAAATCTACATATCATTTTAACATTTCTTAATGACTTAATCATTGACCGAAGCAATGTCATTCCCATCAAAACCTACTTTCCAAGTGTTTTTTGTCAATTTCAAGGAAAGACCTTTGCTACGCGGCTATTAACAAGTAATCACAAGAGGTGTAAAAATGAAGAATGCCCTTCATTTCTGCAGAGGGCAAAGAAAAAAAAACAGTGTCCAGCCCTTCTCTTCAGAGGAAAACACATTGGGAACTTAGGTGTTTGATGATGCGTTTAATTCACACAGGAATACATTAATATGACAGTCAGTGGAGCGGCAAAGCCCTCAAGTAAGGTTCTCTCATTAGTATGTTTCTCTATTTCTTTTTTTAATTATTCAAGAGAAAAATGAGGAGCCGTGTGACAGATGTCTTGGCTGTGTCAAGAAGGAATTATTTGAATTTGAATTGTGCATAAAATCGTGCAATTATAAGGGCTCATTTGTGAATGTGAACAAAATATTTGCCTCTAATGAGTATTGGCTCTGAAGCAAGAGCCAAATGACAGGGTATGTTTTAATGCAATCCAAGCTCAAGTACTTGTCTGAGTTTAAATAAAGGTTGGGAAAAACAGGAAAAAATGGATCAGTATAAAGCAATTGAGGTGGATCAGACATCTACCCCACTTTATCAGACTTCAAAGGCATACCATCAAGAGTGTGCAACGTCCCGTGCAAGTTCTGATGATTGTACAAGTTATTCTTGGTTCTTTTTGGTGAGTCGACTTACTTTGTCATAACTCGTTCGAGACACTTTCATCATACTTAGTGTATAGACACCTGCACACACAGGAAAACTGTTTTTGAGCTCACTGAAAACACAGAACACAAGTCAACTGTGTAAAGACAAAATCCAAGAAATTCCTTATTTTACACCATCAAATGAATTCATAAATGTAAATAAAAGTTAGACATTTATTGCGAAAAACTGCATTCTTGTTCTGGTGTGTGTTCACTATTGTAAATGATTTAAGATTTGGCAGCTGAATGGAACATTTTTCAGCCTTAGACCTTATAAGTTTTGTCATAATTCCTTCACTACTCACTACTCAGTGCAGGGGTGTCGAACTCAAATCGCACAGGGGGCCAAAACCCCAAAACACACAGTGGGTCGCGGGCCGAAAAAGGATAAATATTTATTGAATACATAAAAAAACAAAATAGTTAAAACTTTTAAGACGTAACTTTTTTTAATATAAATATGAATAAAAAAATACAGGAAAAGTATTCCAGAATAACTCAACCTTGAAACAACTTTGAATATTTTGCTCTCCATAAAATACATATTCTGTCAAAATTGGGATGTTACAAGATAGGGCGTTAATAACAATAAATAAAATGATCTGGGGGGCCGAATTTAATTACCCTGCGGGCCGAATCTGGCACCTGGGCCTTGACTCTGACACATGTGACTTAGTGCATTATACAATGTGTTTGCCATTTTGTAATACTGCCTGAATCTAAAATGACAAAATCCAGTG
>NC_050531.1:14314896-14339360 GCF_002922805.2 Oryzias melastigma
CATGATGTCCGAATTGCTTTTAATTTGTGCTATCCAAGCACGTTAACGTTGGGAGTGTGGTCATCTGGAAACTACAGGACAGGGCACTGAACTTTTTTGTTCAATAATTTTTTATATTCACTGGTGTCCATGGAAGATGTGAAATCCTGTCCACCTTTGTCATGGGAGGGATAACACAAATAAATGTAAGGGTAGGGTCATCTGGACCCCATAAGAGTATCCAGGATACTAGATAGTCCCACACTGTAGAGTTTTTGAGGAAGAGAATTTGGACATAGCCATTGTTTGTCTATCTGGTATTTTTTTTTTCCTGAGACATGGTGTCTTTTGTGCACTTTAATTTTCCTTGACACAGTTAACTAGTCTGGGTTACACTACTTTGACTTGAGGTGAACACCATCCTTCTACAAAAAAGGTTAGGCAGGTACTTCACCGCTTGATTGGGCCCACTCTGCAATTAATCATTGTTAAATGAATCCCCTTACAGAGCAATCATTTAGGAATGATGATTAATGAAGGCGTCAAACATTTTGTGGGCTTCTATCCTTATTGGCCGGCTGCAATAATGTGTGTCACCGATCGCTCGCACAGCCTAAGACAAGGGTGGTGGGGGATCCTGCAAGTTTGTTCTTTCTCTTACCAGAGTGTTCTCATGTTTCTGTTTTACCTCTAAAGGCCAGCTGCACTTCGGCAGAAGCAGGTTCTGGGAACTGGTGCACATCAAAACACAGGTACAAGGTCGGGAGAGCGAGCGGCACACCTTGTGGGAATGAGGGACGGTGTGCAAGATAGTTGTGTGTCAGTGCTTGTTGAGTCAATTAATTACTTAACTTGGCAAGAGATCAAATGTTCCAGAAAGGTGATTCCATTTCCAACTGGCAGTGTATTGAAATCGGTAACCTACGACAATATTAATCACTAACACAACAGCAGGATAATTCCCACATGTCATTAGTCTACATTTTAATTCATCGAAAAATTCACATTTTCTATACTCACTTAATTAAGTGCTTATACTTAATTATAGACCCCTACGACACCTTGCCCCCCTCCCTGGTTTGTTTTCACAGCCACAGATGGAAAAACATGTTTATTCTGGGGAAAAGGAGATAAAATGAAAAACTCCACCTGGGAAAGGAGCGGCAGGTCTCTGCTGAGTTGAGCTGCGTCTGGTAGGAATTTACTGGATTAGCTCAGTCACAAAATGTGAGATGAACCACATTGTCAATCACCCTCGGGGCAAAGCAAGAGAGGAAGAGCTGTCAATCAAAGCAAGTCTTCAATCGTCCCATTCACATCGCCTCCTGGAATCAGTCTCTCCCGCTGACTGCTCTTTGACATTTCACGCACTGGGGCCACAAAGATGGAGAGGAAAAAACATCCTCAGATCTTCCCTTTCTTTTTTTTCTCCTTTCTTTTCTTTTCTCCAACTGCCTGTCTTCTATCTTTGTGCTTTAGCAGAGGTTGATATGTGTTTAAAGTGATGACAGTGCAATAGCTGTGAGAGATAACCGTAAAGCTGGGGGAAAAAAAGTTGCAGTAACTCTTTTGGTGTGGTGAGAATAAACAGCGCTGGGAACAGACAATAAAAGGGGGATATATTAGACTTGAGGAGCAGAGTTATGTATTATTTTCAACTGATAAATAAGTTATAATGTTGCATTACAAGTTGGAAATGCCGCTTTCTTTAAGAGTACCTCTTTTAGGCTTCTACTTTTCACGTGATGCATTATGAAACTCACACTGAGCTCATCAATAAAACAAATTTTCAAAGCTTAAGCAATAAATGTACTCCATTTAGCCGAGAGAGTCCATAAAACTGCATCTGAAAACTGATAATCTGCGGAACTGATAACACCTTCTGCCTCGAAAAAACGGAGCCAGATGAAAAATGGTGGCGCAGTTTGTTGTCATTTTTATGTGTTAGCTCTCCTCTAGTTTGTATTCCGGGGCGGTCCTCTGGCTCAGAGTGAGGTATACAGAGTCATTGCTCTTTTGGCTCCAGCTCCGACACCTCTTGCCCTCAAGTGTGGACTCCTTAGCTGCGATCTGATCAGCATCTTTATAGTTTATCAGCCTTGGGGTTCAATTTTGGCTTGGATGCTTTTACAAATGAATGCAATCACTGGTGAGCTTTCGCATCCAGATTGCATTGAGAGAAGCGGGTGGAGGAAAGTTTAGTGGATTATCGTGCCACTTGAGGATGGAGCACAAACACAACAAGGCAGCTGCAGAGGGGGCCGTCTGTGGCTCCCCTCCCCTGCCTGCATGGGCTATTGGCACTTGCTGCTTGTACTCTGTCTTATTTCACTAAAATAATATAATTGTCTCCCATCTTATTGCTTGTAAAGCCATCTTCTGTCCGCAGGCTATGTGCGTGATCAATGTACTATCTAACAGAATCAATTCTTCCAAGAATACCTTGTGTTTGTGAAATGATCCCAGGCAGCTGCAGCAAAAGACTTGGCTGAAAGTGGGATCTTGTGGAACTAGGATTAGTTTAGTGACTTGGACCCTCCAGTTCACCCAAATAAGGTGGACTTTCTCCCATTCCTCATGTTCTTCACAGTGTGTGTTCCTGTTCCTGTTTGCAATATAAGATTTACAGCCAATGTGTCACCTCAATGTAATTTTTTAGGTTCCTTAAGGAGTTTGTTCAACTTAACCCTTTCCCCCTTTATAGACAATTGTTGCTGTATTAAAAGTTATTTCATTCTTTGGCTGAAATTTTGATTTTTTTTTTTTTAATATTCAGGTGTGGTGATACTTTTGATTGGCGTTTATTAAGCACCTTTAAAGAATAGGGGTGTATCGATTAATCGATTCCAATCCGTTTGTGGCGAGTTCTTAATAGAATCGACGTATACCTAAGGATGCAACAATTCTTTGTGAGTCAGTTAAAAAAACGATTCAAACTTGTCAATATGTTCATTGTATCAGAAAATGAAAAAAATCGGTTTGTCTCTGCCTTTGCCTTAATTTAGAAATGCAGAGCTGATACCATTTCTCCATGCAGGCTCGCTGTAAGTGTGTGCGCATGTATGTGGGCGCACCTGTGTGTGCATAGCAGACAGGCTCGCATGCTCTTCCCCTCCTGGGGAAATTTCCACAGCTCCTTCGGGATCAAAAGTTTCGCACAAGCCAGTCCCTCCAGGATTTCACATTGTTGCAATCACAACTATTAACGTAAATCCAAGCAAAGCCCAAGATTTGTTGCACAATCTGCAACTTTGAGATGCTTAAACACCAGCTGCGTCGGCACGCATTCAAGCAGTCACGTTTAACCCTTCCGCTCTCCTTAGCTTGTTTACATTTAAAGTGTGGTCATCTGATCTTTCCCTCAATTTCTGAAATAATTAAACAGAACTGATAGTAATATCACAGTGGACAACACACACGTGATGACACCAGAAAATGATCAAGTAATCATTACAGTCCAATGTGTGGAGAGACTTTGAAATTTACAAAGAAAAACCACAGTCTTTTTTTGTGCAACCAACATAATAAATCACGTTCTACTATATTTCCATCAGTGATTCCATGTGTGAACTGTGGGAAAAGATCGGGAAGGGAAAAACACCGGGAGAATCAATGGAATAGACTTTTCAAGAAGTCCAAACCAAAGTGAGGCCTTGGATCAAGCTACAGGAAAGCCTTTTGGCAAGTTGGCTTGTTCGGGATCTTTTCTGGAAGTCTCTGCGGGGCTGCTGGTGTCTCTGGCTTTCCAATAAAATCTCATGGTTCTAAAAGACTCACTGATCTGGAAGCCAGTGAACATTCACCAAAATGAAGTTGTGCATCCGAGCAAAAAGCCTGTGAAAAGACTATGAATGACATTTGAGCATGATGGTGTAACACAGTGTAAAACATTGGCTTGGCAAGCCTTCAGCAAACGCAGTACATGGGTTAACAAGCATGCACTATTTCCAGGGAGGCATTGCAGGATATTAAATTATTTTTTTCATGTTGAGTTGAAGAAAAAAAGAGAGAGAGAGACATTACAAACAAAACCTGGTACGCTTTAACAGTTGTCTCTGGTTTGGTTTTGAGGTTCGGGGGGGAAGTTGGCAAATTGTTTCTTTGAGATAAAATTGTTGCAGTGACTGAGTTGTGTGTTATTGCATTTGGGTTTGTGTTTAGTCTGTTTCCCTGCAGTTTGAATGTTCACCTGAGAACAGCAAGAGAAGTCATGTCTGAAATCCTTTCATTTCCTTTGGGAACCACATGTTGTGTCCTATATTAGCTGGATAAAGGGCCTGTGAGCCTTTACATTTTTGCACCTTAGATCTGACTAGAGATTTCAACCTTCCCCTTTTTTTCCTCTCTCTTCCCCCACTTCTGTTTACTTTCCCGCAGACTCTTCGTCATGTGTCTCGTTTTGTCTTTCCCCCCTCTATCTCTGCTCTCTTCTGCCCCAATTTCCCCCCTGTAATAGCAGGCTCCGTTTCGCCGGCCAGTCCGTTCTTTGGGTAGCACAGGAAGTGAAACTGTAACACAGAGTTCACTTGTAATTGGCCACGGTCACGCTAACCAAACAGGAAGGAATCTGCAACTGATTAGAATTCTTCCTCCTGCAATAATACCCCCCGCCCCCGCAAAATTAATTACATTCAGGGGTCTATTCCCACTATTGGTTTTCCTGTTTTGAAGCTGCACCGCAAAGAGACAAATCCCAAGACAACACAGTCTAGCGAGTTTTTCAATTACAAAGACAGACTAAGTCATAAAGAGCTGAAGAAGCAGCGACAGGCATCCATCTAAACATCTCTGCATCCAGACGGGAGTTACTGGCTGCTCTGTTCAGTCACCGAGACAGACAGACAGCTGAATAATCTCTGTGGGACTCACTCGCACACGCTGACCTTCAAGTCTCTCCCATTTAAAACAGATTTTTCTTTGTATTTTTAGGAAAATGGGCCAAACTTCTACCTGTTTTCTTCCCTCAGTGAAACTTCTTCCTGTTCATGAACAGAAACAACTCTTAAAAACATAAAAAAAAAACTTTGAATTGTTATAAAATCGTCTAAATCACAATATCTAAATCCAATTATTACTTTTGGATTTTAACTTTTTCTTTTTCATTAAAAAAAAACAAGCCTGCAGTTTTCATTGAAACATACTCAAAAAAACAAAACTTTTTTTTTTTAAATCTAAAATTAAAAATGTTTAAAAAAACAAGTTTAAGCTGAAGTTATCAACAAAGACAGGAGTCTTAACATTAAAAAGGGTATTTACTGACGAAAAGCCAGCAAAAGGCACAGAGTTCAAATTTTAACATTTAGAGAAATACACCTTATTTGTTTTTGTGGCCATTTACCTTTAAAATAATATTTTACTTATTTAAAATAACTGAATGTAACTGTTTTTAATTTTTATTTATAAAAAAAATAAACTTACCTTAACAAGTTCTTTAAAAAAATAGATCTTTCTAATGATGCTGTTGCTGAAGCAGATTCAGTTGAATAAAAATGCAAAATAAATAAATTAATTAAATAAAAAAGGGCATTTTTGGTACACCGTCATTCTTTGCTACTTTTTATTATTAATTACAGACAGCTTTAGTGTTGAATTTCATTTAAAAAAACTTCACATGTAAATGCAGTTCTATACTTGCAGAACTTTGTCTCGGTGTTGTTTGGCAGCAGAAAATAACAATATGGGCTATAAATGCGTTCTAATAATATTAGATTCAAGTTTTACCATAATTTTGCTTAATTATATGAAATATTAAAAAGCCAACAATTAAATGACAAAACGTTTTTAACTGAAAAATCATTTATTTAAATATGAGTAATTTCCTTTAAAGTTAAAGAGACACAATTGAGGGAGAGAGGAGCCTCATGTGGCTTCAGAGTCTTAGGTTGAAGACCCCTGACCAAAGAAGACATAAAATCATCTATTTAATAACTAATTTTAACAAAATAAAATCCTACATTAAAAGATAAATACTAGGAATTGGGGCAATAGTTTTTGTTAAATGGAATGTTATATCTCAGGCTAATGCTTGACTTAACCAAACACACAGACAGGTTAACCATATACGGCATCTATATGCTGTGACGCTTGAGAATGGTTTGAAATGCTAAATGGATCAGCTTCTTTTTAAAATAAAGTGGAAATAAAATTAAGGAGACACATTTTCATCTCATCTTCACACAGTAGAACAGAGCACTGGGGTTGATTCAAAAATAAATGAATGCTTAACAATGTTTTTGATGTCCTATATTTAAATTTGTACGCTTACTTACATTACTCCTACTTCCCTGGTCTTGGAACTAATCCGATTGATATGGAAATGGGGTGCTCTCTTTTATGACAGAGTTGGGGAGCAGACACAGAGAAGTGAATTCACTGGTTTGCTCCTACTCAGAATGTGCTGAAAACAGATTTTTCTGAATCCCATAGCTCAGTGCTATAGGTTATAGGGATTACACAAACCGTTTAAAGCTCTACAATGAGGCACTCTTTTCAATAAGGTGAAAAAACGCCTTTTGTGCTGGACATAATCTCCAAACTGAAAGGTTAATCACATAATAAGTGCCTATAATAATAACTACAATCCTTATTTGCATCACAATATATGCACGTAATTTATTTGACAAGAGTATTTTGCTTCTTTGAGTCAGTTTTCAGTTAGCGTTAAAGCTACAAATGTTAAAAATAAATGTTTTAATGAAAAATCTGAAAACAAAATACATTATTTTGTCTGGTTTTTAGATATTAAAACGGTTAAGAAAAAAGTGTCTATTTTGGTACCTTTCAGTCAAATGCAGTTCTACGTGTGTGCAGCTAAATGAAAGGCACATTCAAAACACTACCATTAAGCTTCCTGTTCTCGTTGCAGACAAGTCCAGCTAAAACTTTTTTTTTTTTCCTTCTTTCCCAAATAGCTTCTAAAATCATCACTTACCATTTCCCTTTTTTGCTAAACAGCCATTCCTGTCTATGTTGTCTGTCACTGAGGTTGAAAATTGAGGAATAGGCTGGAAATTGGAACCATCGAGGATGCCGTCCTGGAAAAAAAGGAAATCAAAGTTAAATGAGATCATGCATGCCAGGAGAATGTTTAACCAAAGGGCAAAAAGGAAGCTGGAGATAACAGAGAAGGGGAAAAAAAAACACTAAACGTTGTGTTACTACAGTTTGTTTGGAGTCCTGCAGTGTGTTTGGAGGAGGAGAGGTAGGTGCTTTTTGCCGAATTGATTTCAATTTCTTTAATACAAAAAAATGCATTTTAAAATTAATCTGTAAAAGTACAAATTATATTAAATTTTCAGTATTTTTTGCAGAAAATGGAGAGCTCTGCACACAAAAATGTGACCTTTTTTCCACCTGGGAATGTGAGCATATTGCGTTTGTCATTTTTAGTCAGAGTGAGGCTTCACAGATGTGCTTGAATTCTGAGGAAGATTGGCCTTCCAAAAGCTTATCCAATAATGCAGTGTCAAGAAAGAGACGTTTGAAGTGGTACACCGCAAACAATTAATCTTCCGTATATGACTGCTCTGAACCTTGGTGATGCAGATTTTCCATGACAAGTTCACTTCAAAAGACGGCCCCACCCAGAACACCGTTGGTTGGATGATGGACAGGTAAATTCTTTGTTTTAACATGAGAAGACGTCTCGAGTTTTTCAAGCATAAACATGTGTGGTGGTGGAAAGGTGGTGGAATGGGGGTCCTCTTAACTTGGTGTCTTTTTTTTTTCAATTTCCAGAAGCCAAAAACAGAACATCACATTGATAAAAAAAAGATAAGAAAACAAGTGAGGTGGTTTGTGTGTTTGCAATTCCATTAGGCATTCAAATACAGCTGACATTCAACCTGTAACACATGCTTGTGTTAATCTATGTATTATATATTTCATGAAGTGATAACAAAGGGGAACACGGAACTTTTTCAGTAAAATTGCTGATTATCTGATGCTTGATAAAACGTGTGTTTATCTCAAGAGCTGTGAATTGTCTTTTATCTGACAGCAGGATTTCAGCTCGCATGTAATCTCTGTAACTTCTTCCCATCAGGAATCCCCAAGTAAGTTTGTCCATAGCAGATGAGCATTAATGGAGCATGTCCGGATTATTCAATTTGAAGTGAGAATTTCTAGGTTGCATTTTATGTATGCATGCTAAAGGAAGTCATATTCTGATAAAAAGGGATTGGTGAAATGTTTCCTGAGATACATTCATTACAAACATTTAGCTAGCCTGCACATGTAGTAAATCAGAAGACATGCACTTCCAAAGAATGGCTGCAAGGAAAGAAAAAGATACCAATCTCTGCATGAACCTAATTTGGCCCTGATGTATTAATAAAATTAAGAGTTAAATAATTTAATATGATGCTCAATGTAAAAATAAAAAGAAGTCTGTGTAAGTAGTGGTTAAAAAAAAAAGAAAAAGGTTGTATTTTCAAAATAAATTAAGTAATGTGAAACTGCATACCTGTGGATTTTGTTGGTTACTTTTATTGAATCATTTGGCACGTTTCTTTATTTCTCATTGCTGTGAAAAAAAAAAAACTTCAAAAAATATCATAAGCCTTAAAGCGATATTTTCTGCAAGCAAAAACTAGTTCAAAGACATTTCACTTCCTTCAATCCTCAGCTTGCTGTCCTGGCATTTAGACGATTTCCAATTTGCAATGACTTTTACAATATTTCTTTAAAACACTTTGTTGCAGAACCAAACCCCAAGGCTAGAGGGTCATATAATTATTATGTGTGGAAAATGATAAGCATGTTTAAAAAGTGAAAATTAGCTTTAATTGCAGTGTACTGCTGCTATGCACACTGGAGAAGCCAATATTTTTATTTTAAAAACCAAAATAAGCTATTCTGGATTCAGAAGGATTTCTAGTATCTTATGTGTAATTCTGTGGTTCATAAAATAAATCTATTTCCAAACTAGCTCCTACATTTAAATAAGGACCAACTAAAATGAATAAAAAAAACTTTTAGTTTATCTAAAAAACTAATTTAAGAATTTGCCCGTCAAGTGTATTTGAGCAAAAATACTTCAGCATGACTTTAAAGATACTGAAGATAAAAAAAAGTACTATAACTAAATTCCTAATATTTACAGAGCCTTCCAGAGCTTCCCAAGGCGAATTCACTAACACTTGCCTGCCATATACATTTGGTAGCGGCTCGAAAAGTCAAAGCAAGGCAAATCCCACAAACCTTGATCCAGGCTTTTTCTTTCTCGGTTCTATTCCAATATATGAAAGACTTGGTGTGATATAATTCCAGCAGGGCACAAACTGCAATTATTAATTTCTCCTTCGTGAGCATTTTTACAAAGGTTGGTTTGAAAAGGACACTACCCACATATCACTACCAAATTTGAGTTCCTAACTGGTCAAAAGTTGAACTGGTTGTATTTCCAATAAGACCATGAATGCCCATTACGCACGTAGAATCCAAAAAGTAACTACTTGCGTAGCGATGTGTGATCATGCAAGTCTTTAACGCAGAAGCCCGAAATGAGGGTTTATGTGTGTTTACACAGACTTTCTTTTTTTAAATCAATCTTGTCTGCAAATATTCCAAAACTTATGAATGTCTTAATACAATCTCAGTTCTTCAAAACAGTTTACAGCACTGTAACGTAAAGGATGTGCACTAGCTGCAGAATAGCTATGCTCAGCGTTTGAAAGATTAGGACCCTCCCCACAGGGGCAACACCATGGATCTGGAGGTAAGCAGGTTGATAAGGGTTCCAACTTCATAGGACAGCCTTATTGCTCCTATAATCCAAAATATAAATCTTTAATCTTATGGTTGTCTTTCCTTTTTTTTTTTTTTTTTACAAAAATAAAAGTTAAGAACTATTTAAGACGGTTTTTAGACACGCTAAAACCAATTTGTATGTTGTATGTTCACAGTACCATATTCTCCCCACTATATGGCATACCAGATTATAAAGTGAACCATCAGTGAATTTTATTTTATTTTTTTTAACTTGTGTGAAATACAGTAAAAGGCGCCAAACTAAAAGCCGCAACAAGTGAGACAAAAGATTCAAAGATAAAGTCCATCTTGAACTTCTTTGTAAAACACTACATGTTAGTAGCATTAGCTACATACGTGTATTCAGAATGCTTATAGTCTGAAAAATATAAGTGCGGTATAAGATTCAAATAAGAGCTATCAGGAGTTAGTGCTTGAAATACAAGACTTTTTCTAAGAATAACTTGCTTCCAATTTAAGAAATTGTCACAGTTAAGTGAAACAAATTGATAGAATGTCTACACTGCATTACATGTTGTTTTGACGGATGAGAGCCTGGCTTTTTTTGCTTCTCCAACTATATATTTCCAGGTTGTCATAGCCAAGTAGGACACTGACTTAAAAAAGGATTTTTTGAAGTCCAAAGCTTAAGTCTTAAGCACACTTACATGTGCTTTATTTCCGTCTGTAATTTGTTTGTCCTTTAAATGTAAATTGCTCTAAGGCAAAAGGGACAAACACATAAATCTGGAGATACATCAGTTTTTCACAACTTCTTAGGTTTCACTTTTACACAAGAAATGATGTGAAAATCATACCAAGGGTAGGAAATGAAAACAAATGCTTAGTGTCTTTGCAGTTCAAGAATTAATAGACCTGATTTCCTCTTTTGACACTCTTGGCTAGGTCTAAACTGGTTAGACAGCTGACTCTAGTTCTGGTAGTTATGTGGAAAACTGGAATCCAGTTTCCTGAGTGAAGTCATTTCCTCTGTAGATGCTTTACACAAACACAGAACTAATAAGTACAGAGGGCAACTTGTCACAGAGACAGAGGCTGACAGAAAACATTACCCTTAAAATTAAATTTCACCCTGTCATTGTTAAGCACATAGACGAGCTCTAGTAGCCATGGTTAGCTGGGAAAATATTGTGATAAATGGGTTTTATTAGTATTTTCCCCATTATTCATGACAATAACAATGCAGCGTTCGTTCGCTCGTGCGTCCGCCTGCATCACTGACAAAAGCAAGAGCACTTATTATGGAAACGTTGCGATGATGAATGACTTAAAGCAACTCAAACTTAATCTACACTGCATTACATGTTGTTTTGAATATACTTTCACCATATTCTCATCTTTAATGTACTATCCAGAGCAGAATTGCTTTAGTCTCCAGATTCGGAGTAGTGGAGAGAGAAAAAAGGCTTTAAAACACTGTCTGTAAGAAATGCAAAATTTATGAATACCCCCCTCACATCTCAGCTTGATTTATGTGAAATAATAATACACTATTTAATGCTTAAACATAGCTAGGAGCAATCACTGGCTATCAAGATGTACATGGGGCTAAAAGACAAATCACCTTGTGGACTTGTGATGCTTATTTAAAGGTGCTCAGGCAGATATATTAAACTATATGTAATTGTACACTAACTCTGTGCTGTAGGCAGAGGCGTCAAACACAGGAGGAGGCCAGTCATGATGCAGATGGAGTGGTGTAATCAATTTGACTCAAGCATCTAGAGCAGAGAGAAGACTCTTTCATCTATTATACTGTCATCATATTTGTGATTCCACCTTGCTGCATATTCATCCGATAAAGCTCTTTGATCACTTCAAGAAAAAGTCAGGAAGGAATAAAGAAACTTGTGGAGAGTTTAATTAAATATTTTTGGGTTGTTTTTTTTTTTCCAGCGTGGGTGCATGGTTTCTTCACGTCTGATTGTTGTTGCATGGGTTTTTTGAGAAAAGCAATGCCTTGTGACATAAATTTTTGAACCAAATCAAATTCATACGACTTCAACTTTAATTTCCCGAGTGTAACTTTCTTCGCTAGTAGAACACGGAGCAGAGACAATCATCGTTTAACTCAATACAGACAATATATACTCAGATCTACTGAAGCAACCAAATCAAAAGTATGTAACGTGAAATAAAAATAAAAAAGTGAAGCACTTTCACTTGCAGTACTTTCAAGAGAAGTTTTTTTTTTTATGTTTGAATCTCAGCCTATGTGTGTGAATGACAAATAAGTTTGGAGAAAAAAATATTCGAACTGGTCACAAGGTTAATTGTCACCACAGTTTTAAGTTTTAGCCCAAGCTGTGTCAGCTTTAAAATGCTTCCAACAGAGCTAGTTGTTATGATGACAGTGATTTACAATTCATTGATTGCCTCGTTTAATTAAAGTAAATGGAGAAGTCAAAGCTGATCATCTGATCTGATGAATTGGCCCGTTTTTACCACCAAAAGCATGTAGGGTAAATAAACGGGGTAATTACACTGTTAAATGAATCCTCTGTGAGCGAGCCGTGTGGGCTGTGGGTGGCTCGCCCAGGACGAGCGGAAGAAGTGAACAACAGGCGTTACTTTCTTTTATCATCTTACCTCTGTCTCTAAAAAGCAGCCGTGCCAACAAAAACATACCTGCGATCACACAAACACCCACTGGGTGCAAGCGCACGCTCACAAACCCAGCGTCGCATAAACCACAGCTCTCCTCCCACCTCCATCCCTGTGCATTCATGTACAATTACAGCTACGGTGATCCACAGGTGTTGAATTCTTCTGGCAAGCCATAAAACATGATATGCATGATTTGTGCAGTCAGCCAGGTCTGTAATTTCATTCTCCTTTTCTTTCATTTTCCCTTCCTGGGCCACACGATCCATTTTCCTGCTTTATGAGAGTGCAGACACCCAGAGAGACTTTCAGGATGATTACATGCCCAGTGCGATGGGGGGTCTGAGGAGCCAACATGCCAGCATAAGAACCGTGTGAAACCTGGGTGAACAGCCATTTGAATAAATCTGGAAATCGTGTAGCCCTCGGTGTTCATTTGATTTATCCTAGACATTAGCAGAAGAATCAAGTTCCAGACAAGCTTTTATTAGATACTTTCCCAGATTGACTTACAAAATCAACATATACACACCTTTTAGTTTTAGATATTCATGCAGCAACAACTCCAATTTAAGACATATGCTTGCATGGTCCGTGAGTGTCTGGGAAAATAAATCTCGTATTTAAGATGATATTGGGATACAAAGTCAGGCCTATAGTATGTCTGTTGGCAGGGAACCGTAAAGTCCTTCAGGGGGAAACTAAGCAAACTTGCTACTTTTACAGCAAAGCAAGCATGATCAAGGCGAAAGGTATTTCTTCTGCAGTGAACTTACACAAACACACACCGCAGGATTTTCTTTTTCTTTTTTATTGCGCACCTACATTAAAGGATGAAAACTATAAATTGAGTTTGTACATATTAAAACTGAGTCATTATTATAATCCAATCAGAGATTCACAAAGGTGCATTTCTAATATTGCTCTGAGATTTACCGTGGCTTGTTGTTATCATAAACATAGTTACGATATCTGTGTAAATAATGACTTTCCGTATATTTTAAAATTAGACTCTGTTAGTGAGTGGGTGAATAAGGATAAATGAATGTAAAAAGCTGCACACGCCGCACAGTAGACTTCCGTTCATTTTGAAGTTTTGTTTAAGGACCTGCCAGCTGAACGGAATCAGCTCACAAGTAAATAAAACTCAGTCATAAAGCCAAAAATTAATCCCATTGTGTGACTGTGATTGACATTTCATATCAGTGACAATACTCTAAATAATTACAAATAGAAATATGGAAAGGTAATAGCTTTTTAAATCCATTGAGTAGTTAAAGGTTATGAGAAAAAACTGGATTAATGCTTACAGCCAAACTCCTAATTAAATGACACTATATAATTTGTTTCTCAATCCTTTTCTCTCCGTAAGCACAGCCCAGGTTAAACGAATGGGCAACAGAACACGTGTCATTTACCGTCAATCTGAGGAACACGCACACCCACCCAGCCTCTACCCCCTATTTTTCTGTCTGTATGCATTAGAGCCAGTGCAAGGATGGAAGATTGGATAAGCAGACAAACAATTGCTGGCAAATTGTTTGCTTAATTACTTTTTCTTTCCTTTTCTTCTAAGCAGACTTGCAAAGAGGGATGCTTCCCCCTCCTGGCTGTTCACAAGAAAGTCAAAGAGTCTTTGGTCTCCTGTAACATGATTTCTGATTTCTACTGCTCAATGTGGATATAAGTCTCAACTTTGATTGAATAAAAAAAATATTTGAAGCAGCTTTGAATAAAAAAAAAACATTGTGATGTCATGTCACAAAAGAAAGACTTTGGGTCAAGTTTTTGGAGAATGTATTTTTCACTCCTACTTTATAACTTTCATTTCCTGCTTTTAATCAAAAGTTGTGTTTAGCAAATGCTAATTCAATTTCTCCCAATGGGACTTTGCTTTTCTGACTGTACAGCAATTTAAGGCTGGAATCTAAGAGGTCTGACCCACTGTGCACCTCTTGCCCTCAGCTGACAGAGAACAGATGAGCTGAATTTCAAACGTCCACAGTCACCATGAACCAGTCTGGCCGCTCAATCCGTCTCTGCAGTCCTTCTGGACGACAGGATGGAGCACAGAGGGGAGAACGAAGAGGAAAACAGAGTCTTAGTGTATAAATGCACGTGTGTGGAGAAGGAAGGGAGGGGAGGGTCACGTTAGAGAAGAGGGAGTAGAAAAAAATGTAAGAGAAGCAGGCCTAACAGATCAAAGAAAATAACATGGGAGAGGATATGAGTGCTTTGAGAAGTAATATTGCAGAGATAGCATCTGTTTTCTGTAGCATGCAGGAGGCTTGAGACAAGCCCGAGAAAAAGACAACAGACACCGAGTGCACTGTAGCTGAGGATGGGACCAAACGTAAATAGCTTATTAAAAAACCCACTATGTAATATAGGTCGTTTTTTTTTTATATACAATATTAATGCTGATTAGGTAATAAGATCAGAGGACGGGGAGTTCTTGTGAGTTAGTCTGCATTTACTTAAAAAGAAAAACAAATATCCATCAATCTTCAGAATCTCCAGAATCCCTTGGATTGTGGAGTCAGGACTGGTGCTACCCCAAGCCCGGCTCCAGAGTGAAGCCCCGCTGATGCAAATCCGGACAACATTGTTTTTGTACTTCTCAAAAAGTGGGTTCTGAACCACTATTTGTCCATTTTTTTTTTCTTTTGCTTCACTTGGATATTCACAATTTGTTCTTGAAAATACAAGTATGAATATTTCCAATGTCAGAGATTGCTGATTTTTTTTTTACTTTATCAATCTAATGCTCATAAGAATACGCTGAAGGTAATGTAACCGTTCCTCAAAAATGGAGAATAATGTTGGATTTTCATTATATTAAACAAACAAACCTTATGCGCTACTCTCACAGAAAGTAAGAAAATCTTCAAACCCAAGTGTCAGTGAAGCTTCTTATTTTCAAAGTAAATGAGTGTTTTTCATAGCTTAAAAAAAGATATTTAAGTTTAGTTTACTGATTTTTTTAAAAGAATATTAATATATCAAAATATGTTGTGATTAGAATGAAAAAGGAATACAAAAGTAGAATTTAAAAAATATAATTATGAATATTACGAATCATCTAAAGATGAAAAATTGTGGTTTATAAAACATGTCTGTCAGTTTAAATCAAAGGACTGCAAGTGTTTTTTATTTGCTAAAGTCATTTTTATTTAGGTGTTTTTGTGTAATTTTTACTATCTTCTTGCCATCCATCTTCTGTAAATGTAGCCAGCATAACTTAGAGGATTCAAATCTGTGAAGAATATTTTCTGTATTTGTTGTGAAATAATACAAAGCAAAAGAGACATTTATGGTTTTTACTGCTGAAGGTGTTCTAACTAAAGGTGTAAACGATGGTATTTATTTACAAGTATTTTAATTTTCGTTCATCCAATGAAAATACATATAGCAAACATTTAGACATATTCATATAAGAGAGTAAGACTTGTGGTTGTGAATCATTGATCCTAATTCATACATCAACTTGGATATTACTATCTAAATAAACTTTAAATTTTGTGAATAAATATTGATTGGAAGAAACAAATCACAACACAATTGATCTGTCCAGATCATTTCTGTTTAACGGTGCAACAAAAAAAAACAAAAAAAAACACTCAGAAGTCAAACACACATGAACCTGTTCAACTTGGAAAAATGCCCTGATCCTTAATGCAAGACACCAGACCCAGATCCAAACTATAGTGGTTCAAAGGACTTTTATTTCCTTTCCGTTCTCCCTCTCTCTATCTGTTTTATTCCTCTATCCTTCTCCAGCTTTCTCCGTCTCTGGCTGTTTTATTTATTGCAGGTCCAGTACAAAGTCATTACCGGCGCATATGTACCTTCTTGAATAATCAATAAATAATTATTTTATTATTTAAAAGGATGGTATGGGGAAAAAGGAAATGGGTTTTATTACATAAATCCATCACATATGATGAATCGGTGCACTTGTAAAGTTGGGCAGGGGAGAAGGAAAACTGGTAGGACAGGCCTATGCCTCACGCCAGGTTGTAAACATGACATTTTCGTCTCTTTGGGACTGTCAATTGGGGTGCATTGGCAACGGGGAAGGAAAAGGGGGTAGTAAATTCAGAGAGATTAATTAACCTTTTACATTTGCGATTCAGCCCTGCATTTTGTTCCAGTATATTGCGGCCCCTACAAGCTGAGGGGTGAGACCTGGCCACAGCCAGCCAGGGGAGTCTCGACGGCTCATTCCAAATGAGTTATTAACAGAATTTTTTGAATAGATGGAAAAATTGTAGCCCGGCCATTTAGTGTCATAAAGGCTGGCTTGGCGAGGCAGCAGTGGCCTCCCAGGGACAGGAGGCAATACCATTACAATCAAATCTGAGATGGAAGAGGGATTGAGCTGTCCATTCTGAATTTTTATACTGTTGGAGGGTTGGAGAGGAAATAATGCCATCCTGGAGTGTATTAACCTCTGGCTGGGGAGGGAGGACAGGCAGAGAGGAGGGAGTCAGAAGGAAGGCGAGCTAAAGGAGGGTTTTGAGGCTGGATAGAGGAGAGAAAGAGGAGGGCCAGAGAAGGAGGAGGAGAGGGAAACAGGGGTAGGGCAAGACGGGGTTTCGTGTCTTCTGTTGTGGAGGCTAAACAAGGAGAGGCAGGGATATGAGATGGCCGAGAGATAGAGCCGAGCAGAGAGTGTTGAGAGAGAAATAATGCAATAAATGGGTGGGAGACAGGGAGAGAAGTTTAATGGAAAAGAAAGCCCACATGGATGTGAAAACATGGTGAACGTATTGGAAGGTTGATAAGAAAACGATGAAAGACATATGGAGAAAAAGGGGAAAAGAATTAAATAAACCTGGGTATAGACTCAAATTATGGCATTATTATTGTATGGCAGCAGATTTTTTTTACATATTACAAATACATATTGGCTGTGTTTGAATTCTCTCCCTAACTACTAAACACCATTCCCACTACTTTTTTTTTACTGAAAATTTAACATTAGAACACTGATTTCTTCAAATAAAAACCAATGAAGGGAAGACTATTTATGAATCCAGTGTTCTAAAAAAAAAAAAAATTGGGATGGTTGACGACAAAAAAATTCAAATGTATTTTTTTTTTCACATGAAAAATTGTTCAATTGTAATGTATTGTGGTCTTAATTCACCAATCTAGTGAGTATCTATGCACACTGTTTTTTGCAGAGGCTTCTGGGGAATTTCTAGGGCAGTAGATGTTGAAATTGTGTGTTTTGTCCGAATTCCTTCACAAATTACTACATAGAGGACTATTTAGTGCATTTGCTCCTTTGGAGCTACGTGTGAAACAATTAGGAGACCTTATGAAAGCCTGTATATTTTCCCACATATTTGGACACATTTAATATCAATTTGAACATCACTGAGTGAAACATGTGACATCACTTGACATTAAACATTTTTTCAAGTCTATTTAAAACTTTCAATGAAATGTAATTTTAAAAGAATATAATTTCGGCTAATGTTTAAGTTCAGACACTTCACATTTAAGGGACTGGTAGATGCCACAAAAAATATCTCAATGGAGCGATTTCAGCCAAAGAAGCAAAATGTGTTAAAAGGAGGCTCAAACTCTGACTACCATTAAAATATGAACTTTTGTTCAGATCTTTTTTTCTACGCGTAGTAATGCTTTTGTGCAATTCTTATTAAATCACTTTCTTTCTCTGATAATTATTTAATGAGGGTGTCCTAATTTCTTCATGACTGTAAATATTTTTTTTAGTAGATAGGGAATAGGGAGGAAATTCTGACATAGCTGTGAATTCAGACAGCTCTACAAAATGTCAAATGCACAGTATAGTGGATTAAGTAGGGAGTAAAGGAATTCGAACTCAACCATTTTTAAGGAACAAATTTAATTTGGATATAAAAAATAATAATTTGTTTTTTAGGTTTTCTCCTACAAAATTTACTTCTGACAAAGGTGACTGTTCTGGAAACAAAAATCTAAAGAAATATTAATAACGTACAATATATTATTATCAATTTTGATGTGGTTTAATTCGAGTTTATAAAGAATTTATTGACCCATCCCATCCTATTGAAAATTGTATTTTTATCAAGTTCTTCTAAAATTTTTTCTCATGATGGAGGATATGTATAAAATAATTTAAGATTAAAACTGTATTTCTGAGTATTTCTTTATTCAAATCGTGTTGAGTCAGGAGCAGACGAAAACTTTGAAAAAGTTTGGGTTAGTGACGCAGCATTTACCATAGGTGGGCCAAAGTCTCCTTGCTCCACTACAATTCTGCAGCATCCACTGGCAGAAAATAGGCACTGATTTGCCTTATGGCTCTAAACTGCTCCAATATACTTTTTTTCCTACTCTAATGTTAGCTTGAGGTTGTGAAGTGCTATGCTAGCGGGAGAAAATGTGAACAAAGGGTTGATGATAAATTAGCAGAGGCTAACTTCTGCGCCAACTCAGCTCAGAGACACAATGAGAAAATGCTGTGTAGATAGAATTACTTAAAAAACGACACCGGCTTTTTTTTTTTTTTTTTTAGCTAAAACTGTATAATTATATTTTAAAAGGCTTTGGGAACAATTTGACAATATAGAAAAAAATGCATAGTTGAAGTTGAACTTTAAAATATTTTTGAAAATAAGGCAGTTCAGTAAAACCTTTTTTAAAATAATTGTTTTTAGTGAGATATGTGTCCCAAAATAATCCGTTAATACAGGAAGCCGTCGTACAACCGGATTTACCGGGAACTCTTGTATTTGTACAGCGATGTGTGAGGTGGAAACAGAGCACAGTCATGTTAATCCTTCAAGATGGACTCTTCTACACAGGTCGGTGCAACTTTTTCCATTTAAACCTTTTTACTTTGAATTTGTTTGCACTTTAGCTACTCTTTTTTTTTTGTAGATAAACACGAACTGAAACATTTACTCACATTTCAAGTTTCCTCTCGCTTTTCCTGCTAATAATTTACACCTGTTTCTCCCTGTATGTCGACCAATAATATAACAGTTCAAAGGTCAAAGCCGTCGAAGCGGAAGTGGTTGGCTTCTTCTGCCATCCTAGCAAATGCTTGTAGCTTTTAGCATGCTAACAAGCTAGTCGGGCTGTCTTAGTTTCTTGTCATAGTAAAGTAAAGCTATGATACGCTCAGGAATATACCAGAGATGAGGGTGGAACGTCTAAAGAAGTTGTTTTTAAGAGCTTTGCCTCTAATATAGATGACAAGCACTTCGTAAAGAAAGCCGGAAGTGCCGTTGAAGGTAACACGCTTGCAGTTGTAGCGCACTTTATTCACTAAAATCCTGAGTTGATACTGTTAAATTTGAACGTGACAACATGTTATAGAATATGTCGGAAAATGCCGGAACTTGATCGAATACACTTGCCATTTAAAAGCGGTTTATTTGAATCATAAAACTGACTCGTAGTACCATGCTAATGTTACCGGTAATATTTGTTTATAAGCACAACTAACTATACTGAACACACCACTTGTTTCATTGATGATTAAAAATGTCGAAATGAGTGTGTGCAAATGTATATTTTGGCTAGAGGCTTTTCTTTTGTCTGGATCTTTTTTTTTTACAGCTTCATAGTAGCTTGTCTTAAAATGCATAACTTTCTTATACCAAATTTAGGCTTTTGTAGTTTATATTTACCCTTAGTTACATTTAATTTTATGGATTTTTGTAATACACAAAGGGTAATTTCTCTCAAATTAACTGGTTAGCTGAAGGATACAGTACATTGTGAACAATAAGCATCTTTAATTGTTAAAAAACAACCAAGTCTAACTTTTGAAGGAAATACTTTTATTTTGAAGTTTACTTCTTTGCTTCACCATAAAAGTCATGCTATTTTTCCATATTTTGTCATGTTTTCAAAGCATCTTGATTAATATTTTTCAAGTTCTTTTCCTGAGAGTTTGCGAAACAGTCTTAAGTAAATTTATGCCTTTTAATGCAATATTTGTTTTTTTTTCTTATTTCCTGATCAAATGAGTTAGAAGAATGTTTCTTTTTTAAGTCAATTGGAATTGTACACAATTGTCATTCCAGTTTAGTGTCAAATTTGAGTTTTTACAGCACACAAACTCAAGAAAACCAACTTTTCTTTTAGAAAAACTTTGGACTGTGTTGAATGTGTAACTTTTTATCCTAATTTTCCACAGCCTCCAGGTGAAGACATGATGAGCGCCAAATATGGCCTGGTGGGCTACAACAGTTCCCGGAAGCACATTTCGATCTCCATCCCGTCCTCCACAGAGGTGATGTCTCCTCACATAAAGTCTGTGGAGGAACTAAGGGTTTTAGGAATCAACCTGAGCAGCTTCAGTGCACCAGTGCAGTTCTTTATTTGTGTGGCTGGAGTTTTCCTCTTTTACCTCATCTATGGGTATTTACAGGTAAGAGAGAAAAAACAAAAAATTAGAGTAAAATGTTACAATATTCACTTAAATATTTTTGCATGATTTATTCATTAATTTTTATGATTGAAAAATACATGCTTTTCCTTACTTGTCCTTCAAATTAGGAGTTAATATTTTCTGTGGAAGGCTTCAAACCTTTTGGCTGGTATCTCACTTTGGTCCAGTTTGGCTTCTATTCAATGTTTGGTTTGGTTGAGCTTCAACTTACTCAAGACAAACGCAGAAGGTAGAGAGACTTTCTAGTTCTTTTTTAAATTTATTTATTTATCTATCATTTCTGATGAAATGCAAATATCCTGAAAATGTATTTTCTTTTTACTTCCAGGATTCCAGGGAAGACCTATATGATTATAGCATTTCTTACAGTGGGCACTATGGGCCTATCCAATACCTCTTTGGGCTACTTGAACTACCCCACACAGGTCATCTTCAAGTGCTGCAAACTCATCCCAGTCATGATTGGGGGAATCTTTATCCAAGGTCAGCTGCTTATTGTTTTTGGTGACACATTAGCATCTTGTTTGATGTACAGAATCATGCTAGCTGCCTATATGTCATCTAAGCTTTAGTAGTTAGAGTTATGTTGAATTCTTTCCATCTTTAAAATACATTTGAGTATTTTTTTTAATCCAGTTTAGTTGCCTGTTTTATCAAAATACCCCCCCCCAAATAATTGTTTGCTTAGTTTAATCTGATTTGCCTTGTTTAAGTGTGTCAAACCTGAATTGCCAGTTCCAAAGTTGATGTTGTCATGATGACTTAGAAGCTGCTTTTCATTCATTTTTTTTTTAGGAAAAACTTTATTTAAAACTTTCTTTTTTTTAAACTCAAATTCAAAATATATATATATTTTGAGTAATTAAACGTGATTGTCAGGGCTGATTGCAAATAAAATCAAATTCCACTAAACAATCCATTTTAAGCTTCATTTCTGTCGGCACAAGACCATTTTTTTAAAGCCATGTCCACCTTTCAGCTTTCAAATCCTTCTTTTTCATCCACCTCTTGTTTTTGGTCATCACAGCACAGTCGGCAGCTCTCACTCTCTTCTCCGTGCTCGTGATCCTCTGCATTCTTTCATCTTCACACTGGCCTTCTCAAGATTCTGCGTCCTGAACGTCAGACAGATTTAGCCCCTCTCCCCTCTTCCTGCATCTCTCCTTCCCTTAATGAGTAGACATGAGAACCACAGTGGCTCAAGGGGGAAAGTGGGAAACATTTGTTCACTTAGAATCCGAACAGGAAAGAAAGTTGTGGAGAAAGATGGATGGATGGTGGGAGGGTTTTTTTTCTTTTTCTTTTTTTGGGCTGAATCTGATGCGAGGCCCTTCAAAGGCGAGCGGGGGAAATCAAAGCCGACCACGGCTAACCTGATGCTGCGTCCCCTTTGTGAACCTTAAGGCATCCGTCTGTCAGTCTGTTTTCATGTTTTGTTTTTCTGTTTTTATGCATTTTTTGTGCACATCCTAAAAAACTTTGAAAGAAAAAAAATTTTATTTAGTGTGTTCATAAGCACATATTTTTCTTAATTTTGTCTTTTTAAAACATTTTTTCATGCCCAGTCGCTTTACAATTACAGCTTGTTGGAGTGTAAATCAGCTCACTAATGTTTGAAATTAGTGAAACAATCTTCTGTTTTTGTGTTTTAAGGGAAACGGTATAACTTTGCTGATGTGGCAGCAGCTGTCTGCATGAGCCTGGGACTCATCTGGTTTACCCTGGCTGACAGCACAGTAGCACCAAACTTCAATCTCACAGGTAACACGCAGTCCCAGTGGTCTTTTAATTTTGATTATGCCATTTCTGTGTGTGTTGTTTTCTTGGACAAAGTTCTGCAGAGAGGCACTAGTTCATTAGAAATTTGTATTGGGCAGGTCCGTTGGTACGAAGCAATCCCGCCCCCCTTCCCATTGCAGGATGGAGTAGGGAGCTAGTGGCCTGCCCAGCATATTTTCTATGTCACAATACAGTCTTTTTAAACTTTTTTTGACAACACTTTAATTAGGGAAATACTCAGAAATTGGATTTTAAGATTAATTTTCTTTATAGATGTCCTATATCATCAGAAAAATGCTACAAGAACATGTTAAAAAATGAGTTTTTCATCAGAGTGGGTCTTTAACACTCCTCTGGTTGATGCAGCTCTTTAATGTAAAATCTGTTTTTGAAACTTATAAGCTCAAAGGGAGGAAATATTGTCCTTATTTCAGTGTCACTTAAACCAAGCTTAAAGGAGATTAATTATTAAATAGTTTCCTGTTGGGTTACAATCCTAAGAATGTGAGAATTTAAGTTATTAAGAGCATTTTAAACATGATGTATTTTTGCATCTTTATAAGATTGAAAAACTGTTCATTCTAGAGCCTCCTGGTGCTCCCCTGATCTCTCCCTTTGCTCCTTAATTGGTGGATTAAATGTAGTTGTGTATCTGTGTGGCATGCAGGTGTCCTTCTCATCTCCTTGGCTCTGTGTGCGGATGCGGTGATCGGGAACGTGCAGGAGAAAGCCATGAAAATCCACAATGGCTCCAATTCTGAAATGGTACAGTGTTATCTTAACCAACATAATAAAAAAACCCAACAGGATCAAAGTTGTCACATTTAATAGATGAAGATGAGTGTTGCTTCCTTAAACAGTTGCTCGGACTTTGAAATGAATGTGATGTCACTGGCATTACCGTGTGGTTTTGTGTTGGCAGGTGTTGTACTCGTACTCTATTGGTTTTATCTACATACTGGCAGGCCTGCTCTGTGTGGGTGGCCTGGGGCCAGCAGTAGCTTTCTGCTCAGAGGTGAATATACCTTCAAATGAATATTAATTTAATATACAGTCTTTAAAAAAAATAGAATTAAATAAGTGCTCATTTCAGGTATGATAATTTAGCATGCTTATGTTCTTAACATAAGACCGGTTAGGGATTTTAACTTAATAGATTTGTTTTTGTTATCTGCTTCATTCCAGCATCCTGTAAAGACATACGGTTATGCGTTCTTCTTCTCTCTCACGGGTTATTTTGGAATCTCCTTTGTTCTTGCCTTAATCAAGCTATTTGGTGCCCTAGTTGCAGTAACAGGTAAATAAAACACAAATAATATTAAATATTTCCATTTTACATTTACTATTTTAGATTAGAAATGGTTTGTTTCAAGCAACCAAGAAAAAAAAATAATGTGCAATACAATCAATATTTGACTTCTTTATTATTTAAAGACCCACTCTAATGATAATCTTGTTTTTGGTGTTTTTAACATGTTCTTGTTGCATTTTTCTGGTGATAAAGAAAATTAAGCTTAATATTGTATTTCTTTATTCAAAACTGCGTTTGAAAAAGATTGTTTTTGTGACGAAGAAACTGCTACGGCAACCCACAAGCTCCATTCTGATGCATCCACTTGCAGACAAATAGATTCATGTACATCTCATCTTAGCTGACATCTAGCTCAAAACTGTATGACAGGATAGCTCCAATATTGCCATATTTCAGGGTTCTCTGGATTCTAAAGTTGCAAAAGTTTTGAATTTATGAAATTGACAATAATCCCTATCTAAGCCTTAAAAATGTGGATATTTGAAACTTCTCAGTTTCACATTTCTTATAGAAAATTTAACTTTTTAACCATAATTATTTTAATCAAATAACGGAAAAAAACAGCAGGAAAACGAATAATTATGCATGATAAATGCT
>NC_050531.1:14340541-14352162 GCF_002922805.2 Oryzias melastigma
CACTTGCAGACAAATAGATTCATGTACATCTCATCTTAGCTGACATCTAGCTCAAAACTGTATGACAGGATAGCTCCAATATTGCCATTTTTCAGGGTTCTCTGGATTCTAAAGTTGCAAAAGTTTTGAATTTATGAAATTGACAATAATCCCTATCTAAGCCTTAAAAATTTGGATATTTGAAACTTCTCAGTTTCACATTTCTTATAGAAAATGTAACTTTTTAACCATAATTATTTTAATCAAATAACGGAAAAAACAGCAGGAAAACGAATAATTATGCACGATAAATACTGAACGCTGGCTTAAAAAAAAGAAGAAAAACAATCACTAAAGCATCAAGCCAAACAACAAGATGCTACAGTTTTGATAAAAAAAAAAAAATGGGAGTAAATACAATTTGAAATGCTTTAAGAATTCTTAATTTTTGATATGCATAGCCTTAAACAGGTCCTAAAAAGTCTGAAAATTTAACTTCAAGAGAAACCTGTTTTTATTGCACCGCTAATATTAGGTTGGAGCTGTAAGCTAGCAGGAGAGTGGGTAAACACGTGGATGATGGGAAATGGGGGGTGGGCTTACTCCATACCAGAGGTCCTTCCCACAGCTCATAAGTGAATTTCTAATAAACTATGTCCTAAAAAATGACAGGAATTTATTTATTTATTTTTTATTTTGACCAATGACTGTATAATCATACTAAAAAAGCACTGGGGATGCTTTTAAAATGGATCAAAAGATGGTCAGAGTGGGTCTTTAAATGATTATATTTAACATTTTAAAGAAAAAGTTATATTAATCATTCTCACTTACTTAAAATGTCATCTTAAACACCAGTATTTTTGGTTTTACCATATGAGTAAAGCAGCTGGTTCTGGTGATGCCCTGAACGTGTTGATTCTTTGCAGTGACCACAGGGAGAAAGGCCATGACTATCGTGCTTTCCTTCATGTTCTTCTCCAAACCTTTCACTTTCCAGTAAGTACACTCACCTTTTGACTTTGAACACTTCACTCCTAGTTTAAAGCAAGTTCACAGCGCCATCGCCGACCTCCTCTTTGACTAATAAAGCTGGATTCATCTTCCCTGGCTTTCATCTCCTCGGTCCACGCTCAGACCCCGGCTCCTCCTCTGCTCTTTCTGGTCGTCCGTCAGTCCTCAGACTCCCTCTGGCTTGCCCTCAAACTCTGCAGCGCTGTCAGAAGGGACTCGTTTTGCTCGTACCTCTCCGGCTCTGTTTCTCAGATGTAACCTTTGACACCAATGTGTGTATTTTTTTTTTATTTTTAGTGTTATAAACTTTCATATATCATGGCCAAATTCCTCTCCCCTGCAGCTGATGTCTGCCCTCTTCCGTAACTGGACTCTTTGATAGCTGCTGGTAGCACTAACCAAAAGCTTCTTTTAATGTCAACTTTGTGGATTTTGTGGATACTTCAACTATTTTCTAATCACAATAAAAAGAAGCCCTGACATAGAATGTTTTGTAGTTCCTGCAGCTTTTGTCTAAATATTTAGATTTAATGCTAAAAATATATTTATATCCCTTTATAGTACATTTAACTTTAAATAATTTTCTATAGAGTATATTATGTTTGGTTGATGATCCCAGGAGCTTTTACTAATGCACATATTTACTCCTGAAGCCCTAAAGGATGATTTTTGTTATAAATGTTAAGAATTTACATAAATGAGCATTCATTAAAGTTGTTTTACTTAATTTTTTATGTAATTTTATTAATTCCTGCTTGAAGTTTTCTCCACTAAGTTTAGTAAAACACCAGATTTGTTATACTTAGGATTATTTGATCTTTTTTTAAATATAAAAGTTTACTTGCGTTCAGGAAACCCAACATAATGAAAATTAGTTATTTGTAAAAAGAAATTATTACATTTACACGATTATACAGAAATTCCCCTTCAGATATGAATAAAGTATCTATAAACTGAGCTAAATCACATTTTATACAGTTTTACCTCGACTTCCATATGAGATGCACAGAGATTTATGAGCAAACTCTTTTACAATACAATTGGATACCTAATTTAAATCAAACTACTAACATTCTGTTAATCATTACTTTTCTAAGCAATCAATGAAGATTTATTCACTTTTCTAAAAATACATTTCCGTCTTGTTTCTCCTAGGTACATCTGGGGCGGCCTTCTGGTGCTCTTCGGCATCTTCTTGAATGTTTACAGTAAAAATAAAGATAAGATGAATCTCCCCTCAATCAAGGACTTCAGAGGCTGGCTGCGAAGAGGGAAGAAAGTCCGATTTCTCTCCCAGGACGTGTAGGAGGGACCCAGTAATACAGTGGAAGTGCTGCGCAGGCAGATGGTTTCTGTCAGACGGTTGACCCCTCGCTTTACAGGAGAAGCGCTGAAGCCTGAGCCTGAGCTAGGGCTGCAGCACCACCAGCGCCGAGCCAAGGATGGGTTTACAGGGTTTGACTTCCAATCAGCCTCTCGGCCTGCTGACACGACTGAACTGTGGGAATTCCTGCATCATGTGTGTATCTAGTGGGACGTCTGTAGTAAAATGAAGTTTTCTGCGGCAAAGTGAAGAAACTTAAAAATGTTTTTAAAGGGGGAACCATCTATAGTGGGATTGTCTAAAGCAGCATTTTAGAGCTCCACAAAACTATTCCCAATACTGAACATGTCACAAAATATATCACCAAACTGCAGTTTTGCACTGAAACAGAATCAAAGTCTCGAACCCTGGCGTGTTCGTACGAAAAAGTAAAGAAAAGAGCGACTTCATGTGTGTCATGTATGAACTAGTTATCATTCACCCTTTTTAATAAAATAACACTTTCCTCCACTTGTGCCAGACAGATGGACCAAAATGGTGTGTTACAGAGTTGATCTCTTTGTAAAAGTGGCTTTTTTTAACTTATTGGTAAGTTGTATCTGACTGCAACTTTGGTTTGTTGGGTGTGTGTTCATGTGATTATGTCTGGGGGGGAAATGCAGCATAATTTTGTCCACTGTGCATCAACAATGTCAACTGCCATGGTTTGCTAAACATATCTCTGGGTGGAAGGGGGCAATTCTTACAATAAAATATATAATTGCTAATTGCAGAGGTTGGTTTGTGTGTTAAGGATTGTCAGACAGCCCTGACACTCTGTGCTTACACCACTGGAGGCAGGAGCTGAAATGTTGCCAATATTTGTTTTTATTTTTTTTAATCTGTCACAGCCTGAGGCACTTCTGATTTGGAGACTTGGAAAAAGATTACACGTTTAGACAATGATGATAATGAACAGCAATCTTTACAGTTTATGTCCACTTTTTTTTTGTTTCAGTTTGGAAAAAAGGTTCAAATTCCTTGATCTTATCAAACATTTAAAAAAAAGCCTAATTAGAAGCCAATGACCTGAATTATTTGAAAATTCTAAAAATGTAATGCTTTAAGCTCCACTACATCAAAGAATTGACAGAAAATTAAAATTCTTGGAAATTAAGATATTTAAACCCTCTGATGAGCTCCACCAAAAATATGAGAAAAAATAAAAGATAGAGATAATTATTTATGTTGGGTGATTTGGTAAGATTTGTTCTTGTTAGTTTAAAATGCAAAATTCTGTTAAAAATGTTAAGGGAAAATAGCACCTTATTTACCCACAGTCTCAAATTTGATCCACACATTTTTAACATTTTTTCGTATTGTAAAGAATTAATTAACAAATTTTGCCTTCTTTCAATACATAAAGTGGTCATCCAATAAGCAATAGATGAGCTATTCTTACCATAAAGTTTTGAAAACTAGCAAAACCTTTTCCCGCCAAAAGTGTTTTTGCCGTTTCACGGAGGCTGCCATTTTGAAATGAGCAGGAAAGGCCCTTCTACTGCCCCTAATGGAACTGATTGTGTACTACAGGAGGGGAAACATGGACCAAGTTAAATACAGTGTTTTTTTACGGAATCCTTGGATTGTCCTAATCAGATAGGAGTCTCAGAAATGCATGTATCAAATATGATACAAATCAAACACTGGTCTGCGTATTTTTAGGCCTGTTTTCTGTCATTTTGTGTGTATCCATTTGTGTGACTTCCATGCTGTTAAATAGCAGAGCCTTGCCAGCACTGCAGGACATGAGCCGAGTGTTTCTCTCTGTGATCCTAATAGAGGCCTAGATTTTACAGTTTCTCTTCCAGGCGAGAAACCTAACGCCAGTAGTAATTTGGTATTTTATGAAATTTGCCAGCTTGTGCTTGATGACAAAATGACGAGAGATCTTTTTTTTTTTCTTTTTGCCCTTCGGGGACTTTTTTGGCGAGGCAGTACACACACACAAAAGACAGTTTCCCAGCTAAGTTACACAGATGGTAACAAAGTGTTGCACAACTCAATTGAAAGCAAAAGAAAAAAAAAATGGTTGCTTGTTTTTTAGCTTCAAAGTTCACAACAACAAAATGAGAAAACGATTTTCTCCGAGATGCCTTCTACCTTTCCACCACTCTTTTTGTCTGATTGATGAACGGCGAAACAGTCCATTAGAGGTTGAGAGGTCATACTGCAGTACTAAAGACATTAGTTTGCCATTACACACATTTGATGTTCAGAACACAATACTGCTTCATCGCTATGGGAACTGCTGTTCTCTTCCAGCTCCCTGAAAGGTCATTATGGGATGGGAAAGCCCAGTTGACCCAAGGCAAAGTACATCATTTGTCTTTTAGCACCAGGAGAACGCACCTAACAAAGCAGACTGACCCCTATTAGAACACAGAGGATTTTGGCCATTTTTCAAAGCCACAAAGGAATTCGCCATCCGCTGAATTGGTCATTTAAGGCAAACAAATTCTGTTTTCTTATCGCTTTATCTTCAGCAAGGCTAAGCAAGCTCTCTCCTTTTACATTTCAGAAAAGGAAACGCGGAAGTGCTTGAGGATTTCAGATGCTCAAACACTCTGAACTGATTTATGCTTACCTAAACTCAGGCCTCCACCTGAGGCTTTGCTCTTTTATCTTTGCTTTCATTTTTTGCATTTTTTTTCTTTTTCCTCCACCATTCTCCCTTTCTCCGACACACACTTTTACTAACTTGGGTCATTCAACCTCTGGTCTCACACGGCTGTGGCACTACCGAATAAATAATGGGAGGTGTCCGGAGCTCATCATTCCAGCAAATAGGCTGCTATATAATATGCGGTTCACTCCAGATAGGTTGCCATATAATATGAGGTCAGACCTCGGATGGCCACAGCAGGGAGGGATGGCAGCCCATTCATTATGGGTGCAATCGGTTTGGTGGGGGCAGTAATGTGGTAATATTAGAGATATGCAGTTTATCTCAAAGGTGTGTAAGAAAGGACACACTTGTTCTTCTCTCACACAACCGTTGTGGCTTTTGGCAAAATAGGGCATGCAAACAAACATGGAGGCTCTGTGGTTTAACCCGCCTTTAAATGAAGAAGTATCACCATTTTCAGCAAATATGTTTGTTGAACTGATTAGGTGACAAAGTCACATCCAGCATTTTAGAAGAATGAGCTAAACATGGGTTCTTTTCATTTTAATTCACCCTTTGGTGTTCACACTGGACAAGCTGGGAGGGGCTTCTCTTTATGTTTCTTCTACACCAATTTATTAGCTTATGTTCACCTTGGAAGGGGGTTGGTGCGAAATGATGCCTAATTGCTTTAGGCTTCTTATTTGACAGCTCGATTTCAATATATGAAAGACTTGGTGTCATATAAATTCAGTCGTGCACATACCACAATTATTATTTTCCATGAATTGAAACATTTAAAGTTCCACAGCAATCCTCTTGATTGATTGTAAAAGTTTTCCCAGTGTTGTTTTAATTATGATTACGCTGTTTCTAGGCAAAACTTTGTTTCTGCAAAGCGGCAGAAGTTCGTTACAAATTCACCTCAGAGTTGTGTGCGAGACCGATGGCATGGAGCAGCCCCACCCCTACTTCCCAACATCTATCTGTTCGGCCCTCACAACCCCAGCTAACATTAGCGGCACAACTAAAATGATGAGGAATATTGGAGCTATTCGGACGTACAGTTTTGAGCCAGATGCCAGCTCAGACGAGGAAGATAACGAAATATGAGGATTAATTTGTCTACAAATGGATGCATCGGAATGGAGCTGAGCAGGGAGCTTGTGGCTCACCAATTGTAGCTTGTATGTAACAACTGCAAACTTTTTCAAACGGCAGGTTTGGAGTGCAGTTTTAGTCATAATTTTCTTCATAAATATCCCTTATAAGAAGAATAAAAGCAAGTTAAAAACACCACAAAACAAATTTTCTTGAAAATAAAGTACTTCAAATGTAAATTTTCTTTTGAAAGGTGAGTTTGCATAAAAATGCATGAAGGCTCAAGCTTGTTTTCAAGTTTATTAAAATAAAATGTTCACTGGAAAATGTATTTATTTGGACATTGTGCAAGCTTTGCTGATTTTTTTTTCTCTGTGTATTTTTTTAACTGTGCATCACTCAGTTGTCCAAAACAGACGCTTTCTGTTGCTGTTTCATAAAACTGAAAATTATAGTTACATTTTCATCTTGTCATCTTTCATTTACTTCCTTACCCTTCTCTTTTTTTCCTGTCACCGACTCCCCTTACTTTCCCCTCCTCTTCCACAGCTGTCTCACTCCACGTCTTCTGCTGCCTCAGACTCATTACACCCCACCCACCCTCAGCCCCAGCCTCTGCGAGAAGCTCTCCACATATAATATGATGACCATCTGCTTAGGCTGAGCCACGCTTCCCAAAAGCCCCAGGGCGAGATGTTTATCTGTTGTCCCCCCTCTCAAACTCCTTTAAGGATGCAAAACATATCAGCAATCACTGCAG
Source organism: Oryzias melastigma (assembly GCF_002922805.2). Classification (NCBI taxonomy): domain Eukaryota; kingdom Metazoa; phylum Chordata; class Actinopteri; order Beloniformes; family Adrianichthyidae; genus Oryzias; species Oryzias melastigma. The sequence continues at coordinate 14,347,367 of NC_050531.1, forward strand.
CTACAATTAGCACAGGTGTGGCTGAGCTGTAAAGTGATCAGGAGAAATGGGAGGAAACATAATTGAAGTGGATTAGAGCGGAGAGGTGTGTGTGTGTGGGAGGGGGGTGAAATAAAAATTTCAGGGGCTTGGACAGAAGCCCTTGTCTATACTGCTGTTTGAAATTCACTGTGCTGTGATTAAAGCTGGTGCAGAGCGGTGGAGAAAGTCTTGGCAGGGAATGAAGGGGGTTTTAACAACTTTGCAGCATTTTTTTTCTAGCCGACTATTTTTTCGAACGTGGTTCTTTCAGATTGAAATATGTCGCTTTAGAGTGACTATTGCATAGCCAAGAGGAGCTTATATTCACGATAACCCTTGTCACCCTTCATCAGTGCTTGTACAACACTTGACAAAAGTCCTCTTGTTGTCATCATCTCACAGCGTGTGTTTGCATTGCAAAAAAATACAAAAAACACTCGGAGAGTCACACCCTCACACACACCATTTTGGTTTGCTGAAGCTGGTTTGAAATATTCCACAGCAGTCACTCATGAAGAGAAATTCTTAATAATAAATATCCAGCCAATAATGAATGTGCTGCTGGCTGCAGTTGTCTTGGGGGCATAATATCTAATTTCCTCCCAATGTTTCATATCCCTACTCCTGCATGTCGACACAGTCCATCATTACACCCCAATGCAGGTTCCTATCACTTTTATTTATTTTTGAAATCAATATATAAATCAAACATTGGATAGATGAGATCCAATAAATTACAAGAGTGCCAGACAAATACGGAATGTTAACTGTGTACCAGTGAGAAGATTCATGTGGGTGGTGGGAAATGCAGAACATGCAGAAGGGTGAAACTTAAAAAATCTTCATTTTATTTACAAGCGGGGGCGGAGCTATTGGGTGTTCAAGGCCAAAAGTTCTGCCCCCCCAATTTTTGAGTCAATATTAGTCTCATTATTGACTTAAAATAAATTATAAATGCATGTTTCTTAAAACAATTTTTTTAAATAAAACAAAAATAACAATAAAACTGTATTATAATGATACTCGACACTGCTCTTCCAAAGTCCCCCAATATTAAAGGCTCTAGCTCCACCCCTGTTCACGGGTATTTAAAAAATGGCAAGTATTACACTTAATCTAATATATAACCACTTGGTGGAAAATCTCAGACTTTTGCAGAAGTTCTTTGACATTTACTTTGTAGTGTAAAGACAGATATTGGTGTTGAGTTTGAAAGGGTGCCATTGAAGTGTAACACCTCAAAATAGATCCATCCATCCATTTTCCGGACCAGCTGATTCCTTTTAGGTCATGGGACAGTGGTGCAGTATTCGTCTCTGAACCCCCTTTTTGTTCTTGGTGGAAAAAAGGAGCAACAAGAAGAACAGAAAAACATAAATAAGCAATACATGAAACCAAGCAGATTAACAAACTTGCAGTACCGTTGACTGAAACCATCAAAAATGGTTTACCTCTGGTTCTAATGCTGAATTTACAACGGACCCAAATCATGTCAAATTTACTGCTCAACGCCCTGATGCCCTGGCTGTGGAGCAACCGCCAAAGTTTTTCTGGACTTAATTTGTAGACACATCATGGAAAACATGGATGATGTTGAGCGAGTAGCTTGGGTTTATATGTTTTCAGAGTCTCTCCCAGTGCGGTGTGTTTTACATGCAGCGGGAGCTACTCCTGATGGCCATTTTAAACATTACTTCTGTCTGTCTGTGGCGCAGTTTGAGCATTAAACCAAGAGGGGAAAGATAAAAATAAAACGTTTTGTGTTTTATGAAATTAAGAAAAGCATCATAAGCCCATGGAGCTGGGACAATCACACCCGCTACGACGGCACCCACAGCGGCTTTCCGCATGCAGGGTAGCTAAATGCAGACAGGGTAGCATAGCGAGCTTCACTATCCAGGGATCAGCACCCTGGGCATCGACACCTGTAGCTCTGCCGGACCCTGGGCAATGGAGCTCACTAGGCTGTCCACCAGGCAGCTGCCTAGTTTAGTGGGCATGATTGCTCCAGCTCCATGGGACCTGTGACGACCTGTCCAGGGTGTCCACTTCAACTAACAGTAGCCAGGACAGTTTCCAGCAACCCCGCGGCCCCAACGGGTAAAGAAAATAAATGGAAGTTCAGGACGAAAACCCCTGCATAGAGCATCCATATTGGATTTTCTTTTCTACCTTTTGACCGAGTCACTGAAAACGTCATGTACCCAAAGCTGAGTCCCTGATTGGCTGACGCATCCAACACCGAAATCTTGCCGCAGGACCTCAGATTGCGTCTTTACATCGACTTGAAGGTTGACGGCCCTGGCACACGAATCACATCCAGTGTGAGTGCAGCATGATGAAATGAAATCACTTCAGACGCCATTTTTTTCTCAATAGGGGTGTCGCCATGTTGGAACCAGACATTTGTAAGCAGTGATTGGTCCGATACATCGTTGCTGTGGCAACCACTTTCGCCTTATTGGGAGGCCACACCCCTACCACTTGCAAGTGGGCTTGAACATTCAATGTAAGACCATACTTTTATTGAGCCACCTGATCGGTCAGTTTATAACTTGAATAACTTGTGATAAAGAAAGAAATTTTCATGAAACAAATGGATTAGCAAGAACATGTTAAGATAAAGGTAGCAGAGCAAGAATTGTTATTCTGACAAATATAGTGACTGAGTAATAGTTGTCAGTTTCTCAATAGAAGGCTTCTTTGAGCCTGCGAGTACTTTCCACGAGGTGGAAGACTCACACACTCCAGTTCTGTACTCAGTCCTCATTTAGGACTCACAGAGGTAAAACCTGTCAGCGTGATTGTGCGCCCATAACATGAGAGGTAGACTCACAGGGCAGACAGACACTCACAGCTACACCTGAAACCATCGCTATCAGCTGGAAATATGCTAACATCAGGCCAAATAACATCAAAAAGCACCTTGGCAGTGATGCCACATGCATTTGTGAGGAGGCAGCATGAGACGGTGTCAGGCCATGCAGCAGCAGGGGTTTGAAGGAGATCCCCACTGGCAGCGATCCACTCAGGAGACAAATGAGACCCCCACAGCTCAAAGGTAGGCGTGCAGACGCAGAAACAGATAATGCTGCAATAATAGCTCTTCATTAATCTTAAATATTTTAGGATTTAGTTAAGAGCAAGACAATGTCAGCAGCTGAAACTAGAACAATTATTAATTTTTCTTCAAGAATCTAGCACATTGGGGTCAAGTGACTTCTACTTAACTTTAACGTTGTTCTAGAGCTATTTTTAATGTCATAAAATATTCCTTGTTTCTTTTTAAGCTTTGTCCTATTGACATTGGAGGCAAATGAACTATTGAGGCTTTTTCTTTCACTCCTCTATTCCAATATATGAAGACTTAGTGTCAAACAAATCTGGCCATGCACAAACCACAACTATCAATGTCTTCTTCATGATCAATTTTCAAACGGTTGGCACTTCCGTGCTTTAAAAAGGACACTTCTCATACGTCATGTCTAAGCCCCTGATTGGTCAAAGTTTAACGGTTATAACTTTAACGTATATTTTGTATGTGAAACCGGAAAACAGATTTTAAAATTTGCATGTGAAGGTCAGAGTAAGCTTAAAGTTTAACATAATTCTGTAAAGTTTTTCCTTCTTTGAATATAGTATAAAATAGACTTTGACCAACTTGTGCAACAAAAGACTTAAAGTTGTGTGGTTACAAGTGGCCTTGACTTTAAGATGAAAATCATAAAATAATTTCTTGCATCTTTAGATCTTCTCTGGTTTGTTTTTAAAACTATAAAATGCACAATAGCCTCTGATGAGGTCACTAAGAACAATGTGGGTCTTACCTGGACCAATCAAGCTATTGGTTCACTAGTAGACACAATCAATGTGAAGAATCCAAATATTTGAAAACTAAAATCATTTGAAAACTGCCCTGCAACCTGTGCTGAAATTGAACAGGAAATACACAAATAAAGGAATTTTGAGGATAAAAAATTATTATTATCAAACGTATACATTGGATTTATGGAACGGGATAGTGAACACATATTTACTTATTATTAGAAGGCCATATATCTCCTGATGGCATGTGAGGCATTGTTTGCCCCTGCCTCACCTGACCGCACATTTCTGGTAGAAAAGTATTTCCATAAAAACTAAAAATTTCCAAACCAATTCCAAACTCACCCCAATTATATCCACCGGCCCAAAAAAAATTTTCCCCGCAAAGTCAGAATCAAAACCATACAATCCTGGAAACAGAATTGTCTACTCACTAACTTGCTGTAGAGAGACATGATCAGTCTTGTGTCATTTCAGTGATTTGAGGTGGTTATTATGACTGAGGTATATAAAAATGAGTGTAAAATGTATTTTATGCACTTCTATTAAGTCGGGGGTCGGCAACCTGCGGCTCCGGAGCCGCATGCGGCTCTTTGAGCGCCCCCTTGCGGCTCATTGGCGCTTATACAAAATTGTTTGATAATAGTAAGAAATTTTAGAAGGAAATGTTAGAAGGAAATATATTGTAGCGATGTGGGTGGGAGCAGAACCAAGTAGATGACTGGCAGTTCTGATTCCAGAAATAATTTGTGTCCAATACATTGCATGGCCCCAGGTGCTTGCAGGAAGAAGCGTACACGAAGGTCATGCTTATCAAATGGTGTCAACAATTTGACCACCACTTATTTAGCAGAGCTGATACACAGCTGACACTGTGAGGAGGGTCACTCATACACACACCACTCTCACTCATGGTGCCGGTAAAACACTCAAGTCCCATAATGCAACAC
>NC_050531.1:14352643-14359058 GCF_002922805.2 Oryzias melastigma
AGAATGAGGGAGAGACTGATCAGGACCCCCTCTCGTTGTGTCGTTGAGGGATGTCAAAATAAAAGCTCAAATGTTCGTTTTTGAGGCTATTCAGCTTTTGTCAGATAGTTTGACGCTGCAATGTCTCATCATCTTGTCATGAGGCCTAAAACGAAACTTATATGACACAAAGACACGCAGCAGGAAAACTAATCGCTTAAATAATAGTTTTTACGACACATTTTCCACGTGTTTCTTACAGAATAAGAATTTATAAGCCGTTTCAAATTATGCGGCTCCAGACATATTTGTTTTTTATTGTATTGGTCCAAAGTGGCTCTTTCAACACATTGGGTTGCCGACCCCTGTATTAAGTGATGTTGGGGGTCCCAGGCAATCGCCTACCTTTGCCGAATGGTAAGTCCGCCCCTGTCTGAAGGTCGCTTTCGGCTGAGAGGCTCTGATGATCCTGAATCACTCCTGAGTTTAACATTGATGTTATAAACAGCTTTAATAAAAATAACATTTTCTCAGGCTTGTACTCTTATTTTCAAATCTGGGATCATGTCTGTTTGCTCCTTTGATTAGCAATAATAATACAATTAATTAAAGCACTTTTCAAGGACATCTTACAGATAAAACACAGCATTACAAAAACAAATAAAAAAAATGAATTATTCAGATATGATGTAGAAATGTGATGTATGAAATTTCAGTTGGTTGGAGTTTTGAGTTGTAATTTGCAAAAGGACAAGCAAAGATTCACATATAGCAACACACAGATTGCCCTGAATTTATAAAAAAAAAAATAGTGTTTCAGATAATAGTCCTGCATTAAAAATAATAATACTGCATGCTGTTTTAAAAACATTTTTTCACAACCTTTAAAAAATTACAGACGTAATTTAATTCTAATTGAAATACATTGCATTTATTGATTACAAATAATAGCTTACATCCACGTATTTATACTATACTATTATCATACTATTTATATTATAAGATGAAAAAGTTAACAAAAGTAATTAAAATGTTTATTTAAAGTTTTTCCCTTATTTTTTTTACTGGGGAAATCCTAAAGTAGCAGAAATGTATTTTCTCTCAAGCATTTAAAGACATTTTAAGAAGAAAGCCTCCAACAGTGAGGCAGTTTGAAACAATTATATACAGTATCCTCTAATACTACACAGGAAAAGCAGATCTAATTTAAAAACAACAGCAAAGCATGAAGGCATTTGCTCTAATATGGAATATATAACAAATAAATAATCCAGTTGTCTGCCGTACCAAATGCAAAACAATTTAACGCATCAGTGGCAGCTGCCTATTAATTTCCTGTAGAAGGAGCAAGAGGGAAGCCTGGAAGCACTGATTGGAGGGACAGCGCAGCCGCATCATGTATCACTTCACAGCAAAACAATGCACAAATAATCACATAAAAATGTGCACACGTTTATTCCACATAAGCAAACAAATTTCCCGTGATTTCAGCAGGAGCGTGGTGGCAATACAAAGCAAATTAAACAAAAAAAAAGAAAGAAAACCCCTCAGATGGTGGGGCCCTGATGGGATGCATGTCCTTAAGGCGATGCATCCGTAATACCTCCCTCCCCTCGGGCAGGTTGTATTCTCCTTTCCTGTGCATTTGTTGAAGATTCCTGTCTGCTTTAATTATGTTTCTGGCTTCTGATTCGCTGCACTCCTTTTCCCCAAAATTATCTAAGGAGGCGTAGCGGCGCCGGTATCTTTGTCTGGCGTCAGTCCAGGCAAAAACATCTAATCGTGCACAATAAGGGAGGTGATGGGGCTTTTATTCTGAAGGTATAGGCTGATACAGAATGATCCATGATCCAACCATGTGCTTCTATATTTTGGATACCTAATAATCTTTCATAAAACACAAGTTCAGGACATGGAAACATACACATTGAGACCATTTTCTGCCACTCTGCTTCCTCCTCATTTACCTTTTATTTTTTATATTTATTTCCTCTTAGTCTTGGGGAGTCATTGAAAACTCTTTAGAAGAGCCTTGGATGAGGATAAAACACAAACATACACACTCGGTCAATTCTTTATTTTAGGGTTAAAAAAAAAAAAAAGCGTGCCCCACAGACATAATGTCTGTGTTTTCCTGCAATTAATTAATGGGTCCCCAGCTAGTTAGCAAAAGGCAGCACTTGTTTTACCATGCCGACCACGCGAGGGTGAAAGGGGTTGGAGCCGGGCTCGCCTCGGTAGCTGCAGGCTTTTAGTTTGGAGCCACTGGATTTGGACTATTTTTAACGAAATCCCTTTATGGATAGATAAATCTGATTTTATGCAAGAAGAGTCTCTTGGGTTTTAATTAACTGGGGGGGTCACGCTGTGGATCTATCACAAAAAGGAAAACCGGAAAGAGAAAAAGTGAGAAGAAAGAGGCGAAACGATTCAAAATAAAAGTATACAGCAAAGCCCGCCATTAACGTGGTATAATTAAACATTTGTAAAATGGATAATCTGCATTCTCTTTTTAATCATTCTATGAAATCATCCACAGCTCCCTAATCTTCTTCCTGTTCTCACAATCCATCCTTACAGCTGCTTTTGTTGCATCTCAAATCATGTTTTATCATTTCCAGAATTCAGGAATTTAATAAAGTTTATAAGTTGGAATGCCATATTTCTGGCTCTTCTAGAGTAATCCTCTGGGTTCCTCTTTAAAAACATGCTACCAATGGTGAATCTTGCTCCAGCCGTTTCCTTTCACAGCTTTATTCCAATATTTAAAAGACTGGGTGTCATAGAATTGCAGCCGGACATTTCCAGGGACATCACCAATACATCATAACCAAAAATTAAATTGAATTTTGTCCTGAGCCCTGATTGGTCAAAGTTCAACTGGTTAATCATATTCAATTGCCATGAGTTTTGTACACGGAGTTTAAATATTGGACTGAAAAACTTGCGTAGTGACGGGTGAATGCAAGAATCCTGAACATATAAGCCCAAACGTTCACATCCACTCATTTGCATAGACTTTTACATGGAAATGATTGTCGAGGTTGGTAAGAACGTAGCATTTCCGATCACTCAGCATTTCACTGCTGTGGTGAAATGTTTCCTTTATTTTTAACATGTTAGGCAGAAATTAGTTATTTGAGAATAACCATTTCACCCAACAAGAGTTTTCGTGACCCTTTGGTTTGTATTTCAAGCTAGCTTTTCTGCTTTATGGTAGTCTTGGTTCAATAGGTAGTGAATAAAATTTAATAAACAACAACAACTTTGGTATAACATGGCCATTAGGGTCTTGGCAGAGCATTTGATGCTCACCTGTCAGGCAAATTATCACATTTTGTGCTCAAATTCAAAGCCAAATATATCATTTGACTGCAAACACAAAAAATTGTAAGCTCATCTGTAAATAACTTTCTTTTTTGGGGACATTTTACATTGAAGTGAAAAGGGACTGAGGAGTGTAATATGACCCCAGCTGATATTTGGTGATCTTTGCCTACCTGGCTCTGGTTGCTTTGGTTTACAAATGAGCTTTGGTCCGGAAGTCAACTTGAGTTCCAATCTTTTAAAATAAAATTGCTCAACTGAGTTTGTTTTTAAGAGCTTCAAAAGATATGACAAAGGATATCTTTTTGCTGTATTTATTCCAAAATATACAATATCATGGCCTATAAGAAGAAAGCATTGGCTTCTTTGGGTACTCATCAGGACTGTTTCTGAAGAGAGTATCAGCCTTAAAGTAACCCGTGAATCCTTGAACTCATTTTCTCAGCAGTATGAAGGTAGCTGCACGTATTCTCCCAATTCTCCACTGGCGATCCAATCTACCAATTAAAGATCCCACCTCTACTAAGGATCATTTTCTTTGTCTTTTTTTCTTTCATTGATTCCCTCTCCATAAGCATTTGTTTCTGTAGCTAAAAATGACTTAATAAGATATATTAACACATTTCTGGCATTAGCAGCAGGAGGAGGAGGGTACGTTGGAGACAAATTATCCAAATTAATTTCTGATTTAAAATCCTATGCTTTTTAAAACAAGCTTTGGGCGCTAAATGTCCAAGACTAAGCGAGGCAGATAGAAAGAATTGTCTTCTTCAAAGTGGAGAGATGGAAACAAATGTTTTATCAACCAAAGAAGAAAGACTTATACAGACATCAAATAGATTTTTCTTGACATGGCCGGCTGAATCCAACCTTTCTTAATTCATATATGAAAGATCTTCTAAGGGCGAAAGAAGAGAAGAACTGGTCCAAAAAGTTTAGGCATTGGATCTCCACTTTCCTCTAATTAGCGGCCTAATTTTAAGAGGTAAAGAGAACCCAGAAGCAATGATCATGGGTCAGTCTCTTAGAATCTGTTACATATCTGCACATAATAACCTCAGGGGCTTATAGTAAACGGCGACCCCTGAGCATGGTCATTTAAAACTGTGTAGAAGTCTTCAGATTCTCAAAATGACCAATTAGAAGGCTGTGTTATGGCCACAGATGATGCTGCTATCACACATCCTCTGGCCATAATTTATGCCTATTACTAAGGATTAGATGCATCTCATCCTTCCAAGGGCTTTTCTGTTACAAACAGTTATATGATTCATTAAATCCCCAAGCTTGAACTAGAATTACTTCAATAAGGTTTGAGGAAGCATCTAGATAACTCATATAACCCATATAAACATGCTTTAGTTGTCCAGATGGGTCAACAGGCTGGGTCCAGGTGTTGTTTTTGGTAAGGTAAATCTTTATAAAGTGGAGAATTGAAAGGATAGTATTGATCATTATTATTTTGAATGTTTAGAGTTTCTTTGTTGTTCTGTATTTGTGTTCACTGTGTGATAACAGATGGATAATGGCATTCCAATCTATGAAGTATTTATAGTGGAATCAAATACATTGTCAGTTGGTAAAAATATTGGCCACACAAGTTCAATGAACAACTGTAAAAGTTTTTGTCTAAAAAGAAAAGAAGAGAAAAACACCATAGTGGTTGCCTAAGTATGTAAATAATACATGTTTCAGTCATTATAGGCCTTGTTAAGCATGTCGACTTGTAACTACATGTTTAATCACCAATCTACCCAGAAGCCTACAGCTTGTTTCAGCTAATATCAAATAATGGCACAACTCACCGTGTAATGAACAAACACCCAATTCTCTCCACAAAGACACGCACGCAGCCTTCCTGCTACGCCCTCCAAACATGGCGCAGCAGAACAGCAAACGTGGACATGTGTCTCACGTTTCAACTCTTGGGGACAAAGCTGCTTGTTGTGTTTCTGTTTCAGCCGGAGTTTTAGCAGAATTTCTGGGTGCGTTGCTGGCCCGGGGAGAGGCACGGCAGCTCTGTAATTAAGGACAGGGGGAGGAGGATGTTCGTTAGATGCAGTGTCCTCATTAGTGTAAGTTCCACCCGGAGGTGGTGCTGAGCCATGGACAACTAATGAGGAGCATATTGTAATGAAGCAGGGAACCAACAATTGCGAGAACATGCTTGGGCCTTTTAAACTGGGATATGAGAAAGGACTGATTCATTTGAAAAGTAAATTAAATCTTTGCAGTATAGTATTAATGGACAGGGTACAAGATCTCATTTGTATTTTTTACGACATTTAACAACACCTGTAAGTATGAGAATCTGGACTTTTTGGGCTATGAATGATTCTTTGTTCTTTTTTGTTTCGCCTAAAATCAAATGTATGTTGACGCTCTGATAATCCTTTGATCTTCTTAAAAAGTGTTCCCAATGGTCCTTTAATTATGATTATGCTTTTATACTTGTGTGGTTTCAAAGACATATTTTCTGCAGAGCAACAGAAGTTCAATAGGAATTCGCTTCTGAGTTCTGGGTTGGACTGTTGGCGCGGAATACCGCCGCGAAGCGGAGTATGCGCGGAATCCACTTCCAGTTCACATCAGACGGAAATTTTCTCTCCGGTCCCTAACCCCAGCAAATAAGGGGGAATACTATATTTTCCTCTCTACTGTATGTTGGTTTAGATACAAAAATATGATCGCATTTGTCAACAGCGGTATTTTATTGTGAAAAATTGGCTATATTCTGAAAATTGACGGATTTTTACATGTGTCTTGGGGTAACTTATTCCAGAATTGACGTGGATTGTTCACGATCCCTTTACTACGCAAGCCGGCCTCAGAGGACCGCAGTGCTTCACGTCTGGTGTGAACTACACCAAAGGTTAACAAGGGCGCCAAATGGAAGCAGCCTTCGTTCCACGTGCGGTGTGAACCCGGCCTAAACCCTCCCTCACTTCCTGTCATCCATGTGTATATAAACTCTCCCATAGCTTACAGCCCCTCAAAACCCCAACCTAACCTAACAAGCAAAATAGTGAACAGATAGCTCGGATGAGGAAAGTGAAGACGCATGTGGATGTATCAGAATAGAGTGGAGTATGAAGCTTGTGGCCGGACG
>NC_050531.1:14359577-14378107 GCF_002922805.2 Oryzias melastigma
TTTGTCAATAGCGGTATTTTATTGTGAAAAATTGGTTATAATCTGAAATTGACCAGATTTTCTCACGTGTCTTGGAGTAACTTATTCCAGGATTGACCTGGATTGTTCACGATCCCTTTACTGCGCAAACCGGCTGTAGAGGACCGCTGTGCTTCACGTCTGGTGTGAACTACGCCAAAGGTTAACAAGGGCGCCAAATGGAAGCAGCCTCCGTTCCACATGTGGTGTGAACCTGGCCTAAACCCTCCCCCACTTCCTGTCATCCATGTGTATATAAACTCTCCCATAGCTTACAGCCCCTCAAAACCCCAACCTAACATTACAAGCAAAATAGTGAACAGATAGCTCGAATGAGGAAAACGAAGACGCATGTGGATGTATCAGAATAGAGTGGAGCATGGAGCTTGTGGCCTGGCAATTGTAGCTTCTATGTCACAAATACGCCCTTTTTCAGGCAGCATATTTTTATTAGCTCCATATTAACAACGGTTTTAATAAAGAAATACCTTAAGCTGAATTTTCTTTATATATGTCTTCAATCATAAGGAAAAATGCCACAAAAACATTTGAAAAAACAAAAACCATAACTTTTGTCTGAGTGGATTTTTAGGTATTAAATGATCAGTCTTGCATTTATATGGAGGTCCACAAATCATTGTCACATACAGACACTGCTGGGGCACACCTGCCCTGTGGCTAAAGGCCACTCTGCCTCTGATACACACACACATGCTATCTCCCAGCATGCTTCACACAAGTAGCCTACTGTACAGGTAATCTCACTTAATCATCTCAGAGGTCACCACAAAGTGAGGTGGGGCGATAATTGCTGGAGTGAGCAGGAAAAAGTGAAGGATTGCAGGGACAGAAATGAGGGGGGTGAAGAAAGAATAGGACATCCACACACACACACACACATCTTTTTGTCTGGGCAGTCCCTCATTTTAAAAATGGGTTAGGTTTACCATTTCATTTGAATACATCAAATCACATTTAAAAGTCCTTTGTTTGTTCATCATCTTTTAAAAGTGAAAATAAGTCATAAAAATGGGCAGAAATAAGTTGATATTACTTAAAAAAAAAGAAAGAGTTATGACAAGCAGGGAGAAGGCGGGAGGGTAATATGGGAGTGAAAGTGGCAAGGAGACAGAGAAACAGAGGGGGGCAGAGTGACAGTTATCTCCCCCAGGGGCTAGCCGGGGCTGGCCTCCGTCGGCCCGACAGCCAGCCAAACAGGTATGCCGTAAGATGATTTAAGGCGATAATAACTTTAGCGGATGGATGATGTCTCTCCGGTGGCTGCTGAAACTTAATGAATGAAACATTAGTAAATACTACTAAAAACATGATTAGAGATCACCCCCCCACCGCTGACAGCAGGCGATAAGGAGAGCAAGAAAAAAGATGAGTACGCAAATGTGTCTTCAGCATCACTGCCTCCCACAGATTCAAACACACACACACAGTCTGCTTCAACTGCTCCTCACTCCGTCCATTTCTTTTATTCCTCCTCAGTGCTTTTGAATAAAAGATGAAAGAAAAGAGGGGACCTCAGGAGGCAAATATGTATCTGCGTGTCTCTCTGTGCGCCTCTGTGAGAGTATGATTTCTGTCCTCTGGGTCTGTTGCCACGAGACCAAATGATATGTGTACAGCAAGGTGTGCCGCCTGCAGATATGCACAAACCATACAAAGTAGACAATGAGACAAAGCTCTGGAAATGCCGGGTGAAAAGAGACAAGGTCTCACTAAAATAGATATTCACTGCACTGTCTTACGCATCTGTCAGCCCTGGCGCCCGTTTCTTACAAATGCTGCCTCTGATCTATAAGAAAACAGTTGTTGGAATCAATTAATATTACAAAAGTGCATGCATTAGTCAGTGGAACATTAAATAAAAGCAGTATATTTAAAAGCCAAAACAAAGATACTGGATGTAGAAAAGATAGTTGTAGATTGAAAATACCCAACCTGGTAATTGGGCAGCAAAGGAACTCTATGTAAGAAGAAGCTGTTTGTAAAAGCACATGTATGGTATTTTCCGCACCATAAAGCACATTTAAAACCCTTAATTTTTTTTTCAAAAAGCATAGTACCCTTTATTATCCAGGGCACCTTATATATGTATTCACTGTAGTTGTGATTACTGGCGTCGAAGCGATCTTGATTTTTTAAGATTTGCAGACAAGGTTGGGTTTTATTGTGAATGCAGATAACGTGTAGTGGTGCCATACTGAGTACTTGTTTTTTAAGTGTTACTAACATGGTTGGGAGTTAGCATAGTTAAAATAATTTTTGTTTTATTGGTACCAGTCTGTCTTTTACATTATGTAAACATGATTAGAAGTTATAGGAGTTGTGAATATGCTAATGCAACTAACGTGTAGCATTTTACAAACATGTTCCAAAATTTTAAATATGCTAATGTGTAGTGTTACAAACAAGTTTTATCCATCTTCTCCCGTTCATCTGGGAGGATGGTCCTTGGGGCAGCAGTCCAGACTTCTCTCTCCCCGGTCACTTCCTCCAGCTCATATGGGGACCCTGAGGTGTTCCCAGGCCAGCCGAGAGACGTAGTCTCTCCAGTATGTCCTGGGTCTTACTTGGGGCCTCCACTCAGTGGGACATGCCTGGAACACCTCTCCAGACCAGATGTCGAGCCACCTTAACTGGCTGCTCTCGATGTGGAGGATAGCGGATCTACTCTGGTCTCTCTCCGGGTGACCGAGCTTCTCATCCTATCGCTAACTCACTGCTGCTTGTATTTGAGACCTTGTTCTTTCGGTCCTTAGTTTTATAGCTATGAATATGCTCATGTGTATCATGATATAGACAAGTTCTTAAATGATAAATATGCTAATGTATAATGTGTTACAAGCATATACTAGAATTATAAAAATGCCAACTCAACATCCGCGTAGGGTTTTACAAATAAGTTTTGGAATAATACATTTACTATTGTGTAACATTTTTCAAACTAGTTTTAGAATTATTAAAATGCTAAAGCGACTAAGGTGGCATGTTACAAGCAAGTTCTAGAAATATAAGTATGCAAACACTTGTAGTCCGAACACGTGTTACTAACAAGTTCTAGAGTTTCATCGACCACAGTTAATAAACTGACTGACTGATGGACTTATCTTTGACTCTTTTGTCTTGCTTAATTTGTCTTATAGTTTTTAGCACCTTATATATATCATAAGTTCAAAAATAGACTGTTCATTGACGGCGCGCCTTATAATCCAGTTTGCCCTATTTGCAAAATTTGTTATGTATTTATACACAGACACATCCACAGTCAGTTTGCTGACTAAAAACACCAAGCTAAATGGCCTATACTTGTATAGAGCTTTTCTACTTTCCTTGAAGGCCCAAGTGTTTTACTGTCACAGTCCCATTCATCCATCGGTGGTGGCTCTGCTGCCAAACACTGGCATTAACCTTCCATCAAAGGCAATTTAGGGTTCTTGTCTAGGGACACTTCAACACATGGGTCAGCAAGGCGGGAATCGAACCTGCAATCTTCCGATCGGGAGTCAACCACCCTAAATATGAGGGAGGGCCAGCAGGAAGTCCTTACTCACCTACCCATGAACATGCCTTTAATTGTTCATAAAGTGGGACAGATTGGTCTGGTTAGCATCTGATAATAAAACATAAGCCCTGAAAGAGAAACTCAGACAAATGTGAGTCTTTGTGGCTGATTTAAAGCCTCAAAGCATGCTGTATTACAACACTAGGATTGGCTTTTGTTAGTATATTGCTTTGAAAGCTCTAAAAGAGATTCCCCAACTGTTGTCTAGTTCTCCAATGAGCCAGTTTGACAGGTTTATGGATTAGTGGCATGCTCAAATGTTGATGTTTTTATTCTAGAAGTCACTCGATGATTTTGTGTTCAAAGGTTAAAAGATTAAACCTATCTCATGTTATTAATAAATTCAATTATAATCATGAAACTTCTCACCAAACCTGTACTTTCGGACTACTTTCTCCAACACAGGCCTCAATAATATTTCTATCACACACATGCAAACACACACACATACACTTCAACGTGTTGCATCAAAGAGGCATGCCCCAAACGCTGCACCTCTCCTTTGGTCTCTGTCTCATGAGCGAGCCTCAAGTGAAGAGGTGGATGATATTAAAAAAGGAGAAGAAGAGCATGAAGATCAAAATTACCACAGCAGCAAAGCTGCAGGCGCAAAGCCCCAACAAGTTTCCCCCCCTTTCGTCCTCTGTCTCCCTCCTTCTCTTCTGACGCCACATGAAGCCGGGCTCAGGTAACTGCACTTTTTAATGATGCCATTTGCCTAATGCCTCCTTGTGCTTGTCAATCTGTCTCGCATTATCCCTCATCTCACTGTACCAGCCCCTGACTTCTGCACGCCAAGAAGCCTCGCCTGAAACGTCGCTGCACCGGCCCATTAGGAGCATCCTCCAGATTAATTGGGGGGACATGCTACGTGAAAAAAAAAAAAACAGAAGAAAACAACAACAAGCAACAACTAAATCAAGGGGGAAGGAGGGTGGTGATAGGCATATCTTTTATCCGACTTCTTCCCCATGCCTCTCCTTTCTGCTGATGCAGGAGATTCCACCAGGGCACAAACTGGGATGAGAGAGAAAGTCAAAAGCGAAAACCTGTTAGGCTGTAAGTTGACAGCTCCTGTTCAAACTCTTCCTCTCAGTTCCTTTTAGATAGTCTCCCTCCTCTCTGATAATGCATCTGTTCATGTCAGTCTCTTCTAAACTCCTTCACTTTTTCTTAACCTTTGAACTCTCTGTCTCTGTTGTCTGATATCCCTTTGCTCTTCAGTTTTCTTGAGCTGCCGCGTCACAAATGTGCCATGTTGCCTCATGCTTGACTTTGGCTCAACACAGAATCAATTTTTTTCTAAAGACATTGCAATAAATGCAGTCACTCCTTTTTTCCCTCTTAACCCTGCTAGATAAAATTTGAGGCCAGTATCTAAATTTTGCTCCTAAATACTTATGCAATCAACATTTTCACCATAATACAGGGGAAAAAAACGTTTCAGTCAAATGAATATTGTCACATGCTTATATATCTAATTGTAGCAGATGTTTAAAGACACAAACACATAAGAAGATGGCCCAAAGCTGTACCTAAATGTAACTAGTGTGAATTTAAAGTAACATTGTTCAAACTGATTTGTCACCTTTAATTATTAAATTTATGTATAATTCTAAACTAGCCAACTCAAACAATTGTCCAAGTTTTTATATTTGGCAACAATCAGGTTTTAGTGTATGCCAAAAAATGAAGTGTAGAATAGCTGAATAGGATCTGTTTTTATTAAGACGTACTCAGATGAAAATTGTGTTTTTGCTTTTTTTTTTAACATGTTCTTGTATCATTTTCTCATGATGAAGGGTATATATAAAGAAAATTAAGCTCAAAATTGCATTTCTGAGTTTTACTTTATCAGTGGCGGCAATAGAAGTTCGGAGACCCCAGACGAACAATAACATGGGTCCCTCTGCAGCAGTAGTATAAAGATTTTTCTTTTTTTTTCTTAAAAAATAAATAAATAAAAATGGGCTGGAAACCACCCAATCTGGCAACATTGACTGCCCACTAACTTTTAAGGCTTGACCAAATTCTGCTATCTGGCTCACAACTGTACAGCTGCACAGCTCTAAGATTGCCCCCCCCCTTTGGTTTTGAGGACTGACTGATTTGCATTCGGGTTTCTGTTTTTTTATGCTATACCCTGCCCCCTTTAGACAAAAGGTGCTTAACAGTGAGTACAGGTCTTTCAGAAAGATAGAGTAAATAAAAATCTATTAACTCACCTATGAATGTGTAGTAAATTCATGAACACATTGTTTTTATTAAAACATGCACTTAAAAACCTGCAGACATTTTCATCATTTGATCAAGTTTTACTCTCTCAGCACCATTCAAGGAAACTTTCAATTTTTCAGGATGCATAACTCAACAGAAGCTTTTATGACTGAGCCAACCAACACAAAGACCACTGGTTGAATAGTTTAATAGCCTGAAGCAGACGAGGGAAGAGGACAGAGCGTCAGTAGGATTGACGTTTCAATAGAGTATTTCAGTTTGGAAAAGAGCTGGAGCAAACCCAGAGGTAACAGAGAGGTGACGAGTTTACCTCAAGAGCAGCCGAGAAGATAACAAGCCTTTTTTTAGAGATCAAAGTGAGAAAAAAAGGTGTTTGACCAAAAGTGAGAATATAAAATCAATCATTCTATGGTTTTTTGTGGTTATAGAAACATACATGATGCCTACTGTCTCTCTAAGTTCCTCATTAGGGGTGTAAAAAATTATCGATTCAGTAAAATATCGAAATACTTCATTTGGCAATACTTGTATCGATTTAAAAAGCTGCCAATATTTATTCATTATTTAAAGCCAAACATGTAGTTCAGTCTTACTTTTGTATTCCTCTTAAACCCTCTATTGCTAGTTGACTGCACAGTACACTGTACCTCTTTGAGCAGCTCCACAACACACGAAAAAAAACAAGATCTTCCAAGAACCATATTGTGTTAGATGTGAGCCCAATGTGTGAACTTGGATTTCAAAACTTTGTGGCTCATGTAAGAATGTTTGAAACCAGACATGAAGTCCATAATGAGCAGTTTATAAACTTCTGGTTCAACTAAATTTACCGGTATTGGAAACAAACAGCACTTTATTTTCTCAGCCATACATGGGACCATACATTAATACTGGATAAGGCACATTTATATTTTGTGAAAGATTTTGTGAAAATCAGGCAAGTTTGAATGTTAAAAAAATATATATATTTTTAACGAAAAAGCAGCTGTATCTCATACTTGTATATGAGATTCAGCTGCATACTACTTAATGTGTTGATCATTAAATACAATTTATTTTACAATTTTATTTATGTGAAAGGTATATTAAAATTAAAATAAATTTTTTTAAGTCATGATTTCATAAAAAATGAAATATTTTCTCTGGTACTTTCTTAGGATACATATCGCATCGTGATACATGTATCATAATACATAACGTATTGCCAGGCTCTTAATACACACCCCAATTCAGCAGTAGTGGAACCACTTAATGCTCTAAAAAAATGACCAAAACACCGAAACATTCTCACTCCCAACTCGTCACATATTGATGCTTGGTTAAGGACCCCTCCGCTTCAAAAATGGACGATTTGGGGGTCCCCAACTCTAAACCCCTTTAAACCCATTAAACCACCGGTTCCCAACCTCCGGGTTGTGAACCAGAACCAGTCCAGTGCTGGGATGTGGAGCTCACCGGTACTCTAACCCAGTACTGATACCCGGGTTTGCATCCGGTACTGGTTCGCGCCCCGGTAATACGTCTGTTACTGGTTCAGGTGCGGTACCGGGTCCAGTGACGGATTAGGGTAGAAACAGCCATTATGTCAAAAAAACAACAGGTTGGGGACACCCAAAACATAAAAAAATGACGTGGAGGGGTCCTTAACCAAATGCCAATATTCAACGATTTGGGGATGCGAATGTGTTTAAAAACCTGCAGTTGTAGTATTAGTGAAGCATTTTCAAGGAGGTGGGGAGTGGTGCTCTTTAGAGCCCATGAGTGGACGGCCTGGTGTTCGAGGATGGGGGTGATTCCAGTGGGCCCACGTCAAGAGCAGAACTTCGTTACAAGCCATTAGACAGCCTCAAAGCTGGTGACATGGGTGCGGAGAAGATTAATAAGTATCCACGTTCGCATGGTGTTTCTGTAATGCTTGCAAGCCTCATGTTGTATGCTTGAGTGAGCGTCCAAGTGAAGATCACCTACAACTGCACCGCATGAGGCTTGTGATCCCTCATCATGTGTCAAAGACATTAAAGACGTACTAATCAAGAATGTTTTTAATGTGCAGGAAGAATTTACAACCTGTAATGTAAGAATAGCACGGTTAATGAAATCCTCTGAGCACACTGACAATTTTATTAAGCTTTAAATATAACCAAAGAATGACGGACAATTCCAGGTTTCATTTCTCAAGTGTGAACATTTTATTGCACGGCAGCGATGTGGATCTTTCTCTCCTCTCCCCTTTTCTTTTTTGTCCAATAAAAAACGTTTGAATTAAATTCATTATGGCTGCTAACCCCCCCCTCCTCCCCCAACATGAGCAGCTTGGGAGGAAACTTCACAGTAAATTAGCTACAATTAGTGCTGCAGCACACATCAATGAAATTGTCCCTCTGAATGCTATTAAATAGCTGGCCAATCATATTTGAGTTAGTACAGTCGACCGGATCGTTTCTCAAATCGGTGCTTGGTAAAGAGGACTCCTGTTCAGCTGGACGCAAGCAATGCGATTGGACTGATGGGACAACCTTAATTAGCACACTGCTCCAGATAGGTGCAAGTCTATCACTATGTAGTTGTGCAGATTAATATGTGATGATGCAAAACAAGAATAGTTGACAGTGTTTTATTTAAGAATAATGGCCTCTAAAATGTTTTCAATCATAAGAACATATTTCTTGCTACATTTAAAAATGATCCTATGGTCTTCTTTGCAAGTGTGCAAGCTTTAAATGTAATATTGAAATGGTTAGAGCTTTGTATTGAAACATGTATTTTTACGTTGCAAATCATAACCTTAAACATGTTTCTTCATAAAGTTGCATTTCTATAAAAGATTTTGTCTCTAAACGCTCTTCATTGACTGATCATCATTTAAAGGACATTCAAATTTTTGAGTTTCATTAACTACGGCCATGGTTTTGCCCAAATCATCAACCAGCACATAAACCATAAAGTTAGATGTGTACGTTAAAAAATCAGGTCTGAAAATCCAACTAATGTAGCATGAAATGTTGAAGCTTTGCTTCAGCAGTCAGAAACTGTAAGAGATGACCTTTTTCACAACAGTAAGGGCTTACATTGTGAATGTGCGGGCCATCCCATCTCTAGAGACCCGCGCTCATTTGCTAGTGCACCCATGCACTCAGAACCAAACACAAAACCTAAATCTGGTTTTAATAACATAGTTTTAATTTTATTTATAAATTTGAGTTACTTTTGCAAATAATTGATGAGACTATTAGCATGTTTAGTAGCTATTTTTTACAGAAACAAGTGACTCTAAACTTGCTTTTAAACTAAAGCTTGATGAGACCAAAATAAATGCTAAACTTATTATTTTCAATCACCGACACCATTTCTGTAGATATTATTGGACATGCTTTGTTGACAGTGTGATATGTAGCCCTCTCCAAACATATATTTACAGCTCAGTAGCTGGGATGGAGGCAAAAATTCCCCATTCCAAAAGGGGCTGGATTTACTGAAATACCACCCTCCTGTAGCTTACAGGGTTTTGCTAGCAGAGAATATTACTGTATATAACTCAAATTTACTTAGCATGTCTATAGCCTTCAGCATATTGGAGGTAATCATGCTGCTAAAGGCAGTAAGAAATGAATTAATCTCCTTCTTGTGCCCGCCTTGAAAAAAAAATCTGCATATGTACAGGGAGTATATCAACAAGATTTAGCTTTTTGCAGTAGATGGGAGGGAAAGTTACTGAAATAAAGCCGTCTTCTGCAGGATGGCAACAAACCAGGGGGGTTTGAGGCAGAAAAACAGGACAGCATGCAACAGAAAAATCTGATTTAACAAAAAAAATGCTAGAACCAGTGAGAGAGCAAACAGATTCATCTTTGACTTTGCTTTTTTAAATTAATACATGTTTCTGTGAAAGAATAAAACTAAACATTGATGTAAAGCGTGTCGAATTGACTGAAAATAAACATTAAAGCTGAGGTACAAAGTGTTCTTTTTGGAATTCAAATTCAAGTCTTTAACTTCAAATCCAAGTCAAATCTTTAGTGTTTAGCAGTAAATTAAATTCAAGTCCCACTTTGATCATCTTTTGATCTCTTGTAAAAGTTGAATTTATTTTATTATTATGTTGTTTTCTAGCCAAAATAAAAAAAAAACCTGCATTGCTTTATAGGATTAGCCTTTTTGCCACTGAACTGGCAGACAGTGTTTCTGCATCTTTATCAGTAAAACAATAAGTATGTTTTCATGAATACAGAAAGCAAATATACGCACTGAAAGCACTCTAACACAGACATAAATGTAACTCATGGCACACATATGTACTTGCTGTGACACAGACACACAGTCTTAGCAGCAGACAGCAGGGCCCTGTCTCCAATCACGGCAGAGAATGGATCTGCAGCGTGTTGAGAGCAAACGATTTGAGGCATATGTCAAGTCCTTGCGAGTTCAAAACAAAGCGCTGTCAAAAACGCTCTGCCTTGGCCGGGGCAGCGCCATCCCTGCTCTGCTGTGCTCCACATGCAACGGGCAACACAATCTTCCAAGTTTAAGATGAGACCCATCATCATCCTTTTGCGTCGTCCTGTTCTTTGCCCCTGCAGACTGCTGGAGACTGTGTGCTGCTCCCATCTCAGCGGCTGCCGCAGATTTGCCTGCAAGGCTCGAGTGGGGGCCGCGACACCCGGGAGACTCAGTCCATTCACATTATCCACTATGGAAGAAGCTGTTTGGCAGACCAGGAGTGAGAAGGAGTTAGAGAGGAGGAGGAGAAGAAAGAAAAGACAGTGGAGCAAAATAAAACTGTTTTAGGAGGGCTGGAAAAAGCCTGAGGTGGGGGTGAGGTAGAGCAACTTTGACTTTTAGGTTTTTAAAATTTCTTCTCAAGAGAGAAACAAGTTTGTGAACAGAGTTCTGAGAACTTTACACCTCAATGCAAGTGAAAGGGAAGCAAAAAGTGAAGTTTTTTTATGGAATTATTAATTTTGGATCAATTTTTGTCTCTAAACGGCATATAATTTGTGTCAAATTGCTACTTAAACAAGATATAAATCATCATCTCTATAATAAAACACATTTTTTATAAGTTAAGAGTTTATTTCTTACCCCTACGGCTCCTACATTTAGCCCACCAAGCAGAGAGATATGGAAAATCGTGTCTTCAAATTTGGACATTACTACTACATCGATGATGTCATCAATAGTGTCCGATGCTAGTGCTCGGAAAATATATAACATCATCGGTTTTATAACTTTAAAAAGTCATGCAAAAACAAAAACTCAATGCTTCCATTTAAATATAAACATGCATTTCTCCGCAAAAAAAAAAAAATAAAAATACCACTACAGCTACAATTGGAACGTTTGGAGTCTGGAATTAATGCAGATTTGTCAGGATATAAAAATATTATGAATAAAAAGGTTCAAATTTTAAAATGGCAGAATTTTCCCCTTTACGTCTTGATGCAAATTTGCATCAAACCACTAAGGCTACAAGCTTTTTTTCTTCATTGCTAAAAATAAATTGAGGCGTCAAGGCCTCAATATATAGAAATTATCTTATTTTTAAATCTCTTTTATACATATAACTTAAAATTAATGCATAAATATCTGCTGTCAGATTTATATTTGTATTTTTTGTTTTCAAAATTAAACCGAAACTCATTCGCCTTAAAAACTTTTAGTTTTCAGTAATGATTTAGTAATGATTTAGGATAATGAAAAGGAAAAAGAAATTACATCATGCTGCAAAAAATCAGCTAAAATTTTAGGGTCTCAATCGGCCTTAATAGTAATCGTGGATCATCAACAATCTAAAACATGAAAATTGATGTTGTAAAGGATAAGGCATAAAAGAACGAGAAAAAGAAACATTTCATACCAAAAATTATTTTTTTTTTTACATCTATATATTATTTTTTGTTTGTTTTAATTTCCTTTGATCATTATTAATTCTATTGTGCAGCATACAATGCAGTAAACAACCAAGATAATGCAATAGAAATGAATTAGAAATAAAAAATAATTAAGGACAAAAAATTTGAATTGTTTAACTATTTTGTTAAGTATGTGGAAGTCAAGAAAACAGTTGTTATATTTTTATAACTATATAATCATGTATGTATAATAGTTTGTGATTGTACAAAGCTGCACATGAATCAAACATGATGGATAGGTTTCCTCTGCGTCCCACGGGGGAGTGTATAATAAAGTCTAAATCCAGATTGTTGAGTCCCACACGGACCCTTTCTCAAGACCCTGGAAAATGACTCTCATAATCCTTCACAGCAGGCAGGAGAGGGCCCGCTCCGCGCGGACTTGTCGCTCCCCGGGTTGACACAGTTACCCAGATTTTCCCTGTTTATTTATGAGGCTCCGGTTTCCAACAGACTCGCGAATGCGGTCCGAATGTCTGTGCACACGCGGAAGCCGATTCGTTCATAAAAAGACACTTCTACCAAATCCATTTTACACATAATAACCCCCCCTCTACGAAGACACACACAGATATACTGTTAATGGTATTCATCTCCCTCTGTCTTTAGTATGTAAAACTGATATGATAGATGGTCGCAGAAGGCTGAGACACACTTGTGCTGGTAATACCCCAAACCCCGTTCACAACAGTCGACCCAAGGCCCCAGCTAACGACTCCTTGCCAAGTAAATGATGATAAACATAAGCCCTCCTTCCACCAGTGAGTGCGCATTACCTAATGATGTTCAATGGCAATGGTGAGCAGTAAAGACAACAAATATATTATACCAATGCATCTTAAATGGGTATCCCTTAGGAAACCCATCTGAATTGTAAATTCATGCACACGCCTCATTTTTCATATGCAGCCAGGGAAAAATTCCAAACAACTGTGTACTTAATGTGCAATGTTTTTTGCATTTTTACGTCTTTATGGGCACTTATGGTTGTCTATGTGTATTTATTTGTATGAAATGTGCAGCACTTATGCGTTGTCAGAGGCGGACTAGGTTTGGATTGATGTTTTCATGCAGCTGCATGCCACAGGTCAAATATCTAACAGTTTTGTAATAATAAACTCCGCGAGAAGGAGAGAAATTAAAATGTTTAGCTTGTTTGTTGCAAATAAATCATGAAAATATTCAGGTCATATTGTTGTTTTTTGTTGGAGAATCCTGTAAGTAAATTAGGTTAAAAGTGAGCTTCAAATTTGAGCAGAAACTTTATGTTTCATCATTTTACAGTACATAACCTATTTTTGTTTTGCTTAATTTTTGGTAAAACATGATCCATTTAAAGGTATATTTTCAATTTTAAAGTCAGCTTTTGCACAAGACCCCTTTTATTAAGAGTCTTGTAATGAACGCATTCTTTAAAATGAAAGAATAACTTGAATCTGGGTCATTACTCAGAAATCCAGCTGCCTTTGAAACATAAACTCTAAAGAAAAAAGAAAATACGCCATCTCAGCTTGAACTAATTGTAGACAGAGACCTGGCAACTCCGCCGGTGCTCCGTTTGGTAAAGTCTGTCAGTTTGAACGGTGTAGAAAGGCAGGTAGGCTCAAAACAAGGGTCTCAAAAGTGGAACACGATCTGATAAGCTTGCAAAAGAGTCTGAGCTGGTGACATTTGTGCCAGTGGCCTTTCAGCAACTCCAATTTAAACTGCCAAGACCAGCGGGTCTCCTGGGGGAGATGGAATGGAGCACAGCAAACACACACACACCAAACAGCTACTACATGAAGGACCGTAAACTGTTTACATGCATATTGACAGGTTGCATCAATGATGTTTAAGTAAATGTACCCTCGCTGTGATCTTTTGTCATTTGTTTGGTTGCAGATTTTTGTTCCCCTTCAAAATAAAAGAGTGAGAAAAAACAAAAAAATTGAACCGTTCTATTCCTGAAAACATGAACTGCAGGTTGAGCGGGTGGGTGGAGCGCTGCATGCCACCAGTGTGAGTTTAACTGCATGTCAAAGACACACACATTGCCCCATGGCTCTGCTTTAAAGTAGTAAAGTAGTATAGTTCAGATAAAACAGATGTTCTTTTTTCAGTTGATGAAATTAGACTATTATAATATGTCAATGTGCAAAATTGTTCGCACATGTGTTAAAATTGTATTGCATCGACTTTTATTACAATACGTTGCCACTCTGCAGCTGTTTTTTGAGTCAACACTCCATGAATGTAAGCCATAGACGGATGATGGAAACAGAAAGGTTTATGACTAACATTGTGGAGTAGCTTAATGGATTTCATTAAATCAGTTAAAAAAATATTTTTAATCCTTTAAAAAAACATTTTTTATAAATTATCTTTTAATAATAAATAATGAGGAAAAAATGGCACAAACCATTCATGCTTTTAATCAAGTTAGCCTTTTACATAAAGAATGGTTTGCTAAATAAAAAAAAAATAATTTATTTATTTTAATTTAACAAGGTGTTGGCAAAAAAGCAAAATGTGTTCACAAAGAATGCATGAAAAGAGGCTTAAAATCGGATTTTTATGTGAATTTGTTTTAAAATCAAAACATAAGGGTTTAGATGTCAAATGTATGTCTATTTAAGATTACAAATAATTAAAATTGAATTATTTACGTGTATGTAAATATATGTTTTTAAATAATAATGACTAATCATCCCAATTTTGATATATCTATCAATAGTTATTTTTCTATTTTCTTCTTTAGTTTTATTTTTGTTTTGATTGCTTGACATAAACCAGTTCCAAATCCAAAAGTCCAATCAATTTTGCTTCTTTGTATCAAATGAAAATGTGTATTTATTCACTACATAAAAGTTATGGCATTTTTTTTTTCATGGAAAGAAGCTACTGGAAGGCTGCAAGGGTTCCAGCCAAGCTAAAAAGACAAAACACGTGCCTCATGTCACGCCTGAAATATCATACGAGAACTCTTGGACATTTGCTGACACACCTAAACATGTTTTCCTTACTCCTAGCTGAAAACATGTCACACAGGACCAAAGGGGTGGCTGCCGGCATGTCACCAGAGTGGACGTGCATTGTCACAAAGGGAGACTGATGCTCATTCTGTCTATATCTGCAGGCTGAAACCTCAGACAGACCTCCACTGAAAAACTATAACATATTTGAATCTTTCTGTCACTGAGATAAAGAACATAGACTTTAAATTCAGAGAAAAAGAAAGTGTGTTTGATGTGAGATGGTTTTACGTGTAGTAGTGGTGTGTAAAAAAAATCACAATAAATTTCATCTACAGTAGACTGATATAGATTAATGGACAGAGCAAATGTAACCCCCTGTGAGTTATAATAATTATAAATGCCAAGCTGAAGCAGTAAAACAAAAGAGAAATAGGAAAAGGTCTCTGTACATGAGGATGCCTCAGGTAAAACTGGTAAACAACATCATGTCAAGGGTAAACAAAGGGTTAATGAGAAGAATTTACAGCCACCAGTTTGAACACCAACGCCGAGTCCTTTTGCCCCGTAAATCATCCCATGACGATGCCATGGTGCTCCATCTGCATTCCTTCTGATTCATTTGTAAGTCTGTGTCTTTAATCTCATTAGGATGACACCAGACAGTTGTCCCGACCCCCGTGACACAGGCCCCATGGCACCTGGGTCTTCTTCCCAACCCTGCACGAGCCCTTCCCAACAGTCAGCCAGCAGCCATCTGTCTGTTTAGCCATCTCCGTGCCCGACTCATTTGGCCGCTCAGTAGGACGGTGCCGATTCTTGTTTGCGATAGAGCTCTTCTTAGGAAACCCATGTGGAGGGCTTAATTAGTCGGAGTTTTAGGAAGAACCCAGTGGGTCTTGAAGCAGTTGAACATGCGCCAGAGCTGGGGTTAAAAGGTGGCCGGCAGGGCTTAAGAGGTGGCCCGCTCAAAGCCTTCCAGCAAAGCAGAATGAGAGTGAAGCAGATTGATGTGAAGAGCATGAATATTCTTTCATTGTGTTTGAAAGGCAGAAGAGGCAAAAAGGTTTGTGTGTGTTGTCTCTTGACAATACTGCAGTCTGTTGTGTCAGCTGACACTACCTTCACCGTAGCACCTAATTCATTGCCCTACAACTATGAACTATTCATGGATGCATTCTTAAGGCAGATAAACAGCAGAGATATACTGTACTTTGGTTTGAATTTCAGTCTTTTTAGTATCTCAATGTTCTGTAGGAGTCTAAGCATTGTGCACCGTCGACAGGTAACCAAGTCATCACAGAGACAAACATCTACACATTCCCTCCTGAGGGCGATTTAGGATCAACAGTCGACATTGTCAGCACTTTTCTTGACTGCGGAAGGAAGGTGGAGTACTTGAAGGGGAAAAAAACCCACACACAAACAAACTGAAAACATACTCCACAGATAGTTCCCAGTCAGAATCCAACCCAGAGACCTCTTGCTGTGGTTGTGATGCAGCAGATCACAGCCCACATGGTACATGTAGAGTGTAATGGTGCATTCCCACCGGATGTGTCAGGTGTGTGAATTTAAGTCTTCCCAAATTTCACTTGGAATTAAACCAAGCGATGACCTTATGTCTTCCTTTGTCAAGCGTCCTGTTTCAAAAACAAAAGTAGGTGGAGCCAAGACAGTTTAACAGGTAAATGCTAGGTGACTTTTTATAAAAGCAAGTTAGTTCCACAATTTCATTTTACACAATTTAAACGCTTTTTCTTTCTTCTCTGCAGTTTGGTTTATTATCTCCGAGGGCTAATCTGCTTGGGAATTCTTGCAATTCAATCCATTTTATATTTACGATAGCTCAACTTGAGTGCAGAACTCTTGATTAATGGGTGACTGTCAAAGCCAGAGCTTTAAAACAGCATTACTAAGCAAAATTTAGGGAAAGTCCGGCTAATTTCTTCCTGCTACAAGCCCATTTTTTTTTCTTTTCTTTTTTTTTTTTTTTAAGGAAAAAAAGGGTTTAATTGGCATTATGTCCGATTAATAAGATGATCAACCCATAGTTATTTCTTGCTTTTCTATATTCTTATTAGTTTCCAATATGTACAAATATGTAAAAAAATAAGCATACATAAATGTAAATTTGTCTGAAATGCTCTAACTTTGTAGCCACTGCTTTAAGATTACAGGTTGAGAAACACTGAAGTGAATCAATTTTATTTTTATTTATTTATATTTTTCTACAAACACAGAAATAAACACAGTCATTGTTGTCACCTTGTGTCCGCCTTATATTTATGACAGATGGAGCGGGCTAAAGTTGAATGAAATTAAACTGACAATGAAATGACAGCAGAAGAAAAAGATGTAGCTGGTGGAACACGCCAAAGGGAAGGACAGGAAGGGTTTGGAATAATGTGATGGACTAATTATAAAGGGGAGAAGGAAGGGAAGAACTACAGGAGAAAAGAAGATGTGGGAAGGTGTTCATGTCATACTACTCATTTGCATCTCCTCAAGTTAGATCAAAGCATCAGAGTGACACACAAATCAACAAAAAATCAGCAGCTCAGGAGTGGGTGAACCCAAATTCTCCACTGTACCTTTCAAATTAAGAAGAAAAACTGCAAGAACTTACTCTCTGACAGAACACGAGTAGACAGGTATTCATACGTACCTGTCCTTTCCATAACACTTAGGTAAACAGGTTTTGACACAAACATAAAACATGTATATCATCAATTACAGCATGGAGTTTAGGCAATATTTTGACTTCTGTTAACAAAATTGGCAGAAAATGACTAATGTTGGGATTTTTTTTTCTTTTGACATAAGAAGTTATTGTCTTTGAGAATGAGAGAGTTTGGAAAGTGCTTCCATCTGATTCCTTTCATCACCTCATTAGAAAACAGCCCAGCTCTAGCTGCAAACTAAAACATATTGGAAGTGAAGGTAAGGTCACCAAAACGATGATAGAAATCAGACTAGAATTGACAGTCCAGTTTGTGATTTGGAAGCATTTAAATAACTTTTTTACATTTATAGCACTATTAGTTTCATGTTGATGACATTTTTAGTATATTTTTTCTGTAAATATTTTCACTTCCTGGCAATTTTTTCTAAATGATCAACAGTTTAGTCCCAGAGATTTGTAATCTGTGGCTCTTTGGTTGAAGAAAAATAAAACATTCTTAGTTTTGATAAATAATATTTCAAACTGAAATATGAGACATTAAGAAAAATAAACAGTCAGATGAGTTAAACTTTATTCAACTCAATAACAAAAATCAACCTTTCAGGCTCTTTTTTACTGTATCCAATATGTAGCCATAATTCAACAATCCACCAGTGTTTTGTCGTTTAGCAAAGTTGCATTAAAATATTTTGATGTATTTTAATACATAAAAGTAGTCCAACAAGAATAACACATTTATTATATTCATTGGTTCATTTGACAGACATTTGCTCATTAACCCTTTAACACCTGAGGCGTCACCAGTGATGCAAAAAATCTTTAACATGCTGTAACGTTTTAGCCGTTAACACGATCAATGTAATTCCAGTAGATTCTAAAGGAGAAAAGTGGCCCAATTAAAACATTACAGTAAATCAAAGAACATAAACACTGGAGCTCCAGTGTTTAAGGGTTAGAAAGCATTTCTCCAAATATACCAAAGTTATCCAAAAGGCTATTTTTGATCAAGACAGGTGGTAAATGTGTCTCTCTATAAACAACGTGAAATTGAAAAAAATAAAATACAACATAGATGAGAATTAGAAGTTCAATATTGTTAAAGGGTGCACTGTCTATTTTTGAAAAAAGTTAAAGAATTTTGTTCTAAA
>NC_050531.1:14378196-14378362 GCF_002922805.2 Oryzias melastigma
CTGCGATAAACGAGGAACCACTGTACCCTTTTCTCTGAAATGACAACTTTATACTGGTAAAACTCCCTTTTGTGTAATTATTATTTGCATTTAAAGGGGCTATACCATGAAAAAACAACTTATTTTGATATCGCAGAGTAAGACAGCTGCCTTCAGGAAGAGTCTC
>NC_050531.1:14378415-14388871 GCF_002922805.2 Oryzias melastigma
CCTTTCAGGAAGAGTCTGCACTGCTAGCTCCGCCCCACTCTAACAGCAACACACACTTTCTCCACGGAGCTTATGGTGATCATCAGCATCGACTTTGAGAAAAAGTGGTTCCTTTTGTATCTAATCTGCAGAGAAAACGACAACTCGGATGACATTGTCTTTTAAATGGAGAAAATGTTTTTAGGCTGTGAGAGATTTAGGAGTTTGTTCAAAGGAAGAGCTGCTCGTCAGAAAAGGTTGGAGTTTATCTTCGGGAGCGCGCAACAGACTGGTCAGCAACTTTTGTCTTTGATCGCCACTTCTCAGATGACTGTAAACCTCACAGTCGGGGCTATTCCTACAATCAAACCTGATGCAGACCTGTAAGTAAGTCACACAACTAGCTGAAATTATGCAGTATAGGCATATAACGCTAATGCTACATTTCCACACACGCTGGAAACATGCACACCTATAAAAACAGACCGCAGCATAACAATTATTAGTTCTGTAATAAATGCAACGTTACAAAAGAAATTTCTCCTAGCTTTTCATAAACTAGTCAGACACGTCCTGCAGACATCTTCGGGGAACCTCGTACACTTTTAAATTCCGGATCGGACTGTGGATCAACAGTGTAAAGCTCCACAACATCCATATTTAAAGTTCGGAGGTCGTTTGTTTGCATGCGCAGACACGCACAGTCAAACGGAGGAACATTGGCTCTAGGATGACGTTATGAAATGGGCGGGACCAAAAGGAGCGAAAGGCAGTGCCTCAGAGATTGAGTCGTTTTACTTCCGGGTATAAAAATAGTCCACCTAAATGACTCATGTTTCATAAATTTTAGTTTTTCTGTGTTCCAAAGGTAATATATCTTCATATTAATGGATAAAGTTTACTCTGAAAGGCTTAAAAAATCACGATATGACTCCTTTAAGACTTTGTGGATTCTGCATTGTCGTCAGTAAGAAATGAACCCGAATGGCTCTTTAAAGTCCCCCTCCAATCATATTTTGTTGTATTACTAAAGCGTTCCCATGATCTTTTTATTGTGATTATGTCATTTTAGGCTAAATTAAAATGCCTGTGTCATTTTCCAGGACATAGTTTCTACAGAGCGTCAAGAAGTTCATAAGGAGTTGAGTTGTGTGCAGGACCGTTGGCATGGAAGCATCTATTTGTATAAGCAATTGAATCTTTTATTATCCGGTTCAGCTTCAACTCCTCCAGCTCCTTCTTGTTTTGTACACAAAGCAGAGCCGGTATCCTTAGGCGAGTTACGTTTCCCTGGGTAGCAGCATTTATGTGGCACAGTGTCTGTTTGGCATACATTAGCTGACCTCTGAGCCCCGACAAACCCTCAGACACACACGCATACATGCATAGGTAAACAAACTTGCTCCTTTTGTTTCAGCCGGTCAAATCCGTGTTTGGCTTCCCTGTGACGGGGGCCCAGGGTGAAATACAACACTGGTGAGGTAAATTAAAGAGATGAATGCATGTACTTTGACTCACTTAGTGACGTTGCTTTCTTGCTGCCACCGTTCGTGTAGCTTGAGGTGTGTTTGCTCATGCAACAAGGTCATCCAATTAAACCCCCTTTCTCTCATCCGTGGCTGTATCTGCTTTCATGTCGTTCCTGCTGCTTCTCCTTTCTCTTATTCTCTCAAAGTCCGTAGGCAGGTGATTATCAGAGACTGGTCTTTCCTCCAATTTGGGAGATTTGAAATAAAACATGACTGTGGTTATTGAGTTCTACAGGAATCCTTCATCTTGGGGATGAGAATTTGGGATTCTGGGGTTTAAGGTGTGTGTTAAAGCACAACAATCATAGAAGAAGTTTATTTTTCTTTTCTTTTAAATCACGTGTAGCCAATAACACCCATGCTGTGGGCGTTTACAGAGACTTTGCTCATCCTCGACGTCCTCTCCTTCTCGAAGCCTTTTTGCTTTGCGCTGTGTAAAAGTTTGGCTCTTCAGATGTTTAAAGATAAAAGAGTTGTGGCAACAGTACGCTTTAAAGAGACTTGGTAGATTTTACTGGAGGCGCGTAAGAAATTCTCACACCTCTGCAACCAAAAGAAGGACACAAAGGCAGCACGCTGTGAAGGCAGCGCTTGATTTAAAAGGGATGGTCTTTCTTTTAAGCTTTCCCCACAAACACATCTTCATCTTCACACACACTTACAGTAATCATTCAGCAGAGACATGTTCAGGTGGCTGAAAAAAAAAAAAAAAGAGTCAAAAGACTTAAATGAGGGAGAATGACCGCTGGCGCTGCGGTACGGTCTTGGGGTTTGACAGCAGCCAGAACAGAGGCCACTTTGACTAATTGGGCTAATTTGGCAGCAAGGGAAGAAAAAGAGTCTCAAAGGACCAAGTGGCTACTCTTTTCATCATCTCTCTTGCCTCATTTGTACTCACTTTCACCAATTCTGCCTCTTCTCTCACTCCCCAGCTCAGCCGCTTTCTCTCCATTAAACTTTCTCTTTATCTCACTTTAATAAGAGCCCCTCATCCTCCAATCAAGGGACAAATGAGCCATCTCGGGTTACCTGCTTGACAAACGTGCGCCTCTGCGTTTCACAGTAGTTTATGGAAACATTACTGACATTAGCAGGGGCCTGCGGTGTGGATATGCAGCTTAATTTATCCTCCTCCTTTTCTCTCTCTCTCTCTGTCTCTATCCACAACAGAGCTGCAAGCATGCCCTGCAAGATCGGTGTTGGGTGAAAGATTATCACGGCCAAGCAACCTTGTGAAACATGATACAACACAAAACGGAAGACAAAACAAAGATGCAAACACACTTCCTCCTGGAAAGCATCGAGTCAGAGCACATGCCAAGAAAAAAGATAATCTGCTTTGTAAGGCTCCTGAAGGCACTGCAGACTCTTCTCCTCCAATATCTATAAAGCACACAGCCTACCCCATTACAGATCCATGTTTGGTAGTGTAGGTACTCTGAATTTAATGCATTCTGGCTCCTCTTCTGGGTTTTGATTGGGAGATTTCATATTACTCCGCCGCTCACAGTGGAGATGAACGATAGTCCATGTGACATGCTTCCAGAACGCTCTGCACCACCTCTTGCCTTCTCTCTTCATCCTCAGCCCTTGGCACTGGCAGACTCACTGGTCATCTGCACCAGTGGGATAAGAGGAAGAAGGGTGAGTTTGAGACACAACATATGTTATTCGCTTTTCCAATAGTGTGGTGCCTCGCAGGGAAATTTGTGCTATCGCATTATGACACAGAAAATGAAAGAGGCTCCATTGTGCCCCAAGATGGAGTACGGACAGCCAGAAATAATATCTAGAATGCAGACATTGGGGGCTGGTGACAGCTGGACTGCGTGGAGACATCACAAACAATATATCTGACTTCAGAAACAATCAAACCAAAGATAGAGAACGATAAGAAAACAACACTTGCGAAAATATGGATGTGCGTGTCTGTTTGGAGTCAAAGAGAGACAGGGAGGAAATTACATATTGAGTTCCTGCGCTGTTCTGTTCTGTGTTCTTATGCATCTGTCATTTTGAATTTGTACATGGATAAAAGAACAAAATTACATATCAATATGAGCGGGGGAATAATAGACGATGTAAGGTTTTGAGATGGGGCAGGAAAACGCCTGGAGCTAACATTCCCAGCCCCAGCTAGTCACAGTTTCTGGCAGATAGTCACTGTTTGCTATTCTTAGTGTTTTCTGTAAAAGGCTAAGAAAGATTAGCCCACTTAACAGGCAGACGCATCTGCAGAAGAACAAACTACCACGTTCAGGCTTTAATTAAAAGCTCATGTCGTACATTAAATGAAAATTAATAAATAAATGTGTAACTAAAGAATTTAAGCAAATTGTCCCATTCCGCCTTCACTCTTTGTCTAGAAACAATTCAAAGTTAGGAGTTGAGCCTGCAAAGGCGTGCAAGGAAGCACAAAAAAAATCCTTAAGCTTATGCACATCCACATTGACAAGACTAACATGCTCTACATAAAGTGCTTTTTGAGGATAATCGCTCATAATCAGCGCACTTTACAAAACATAGGCTGTGCTATTTGAAAATACATCAACATATTGTGTACAGCCTACATTTAGGAAGAAAGCATATCATCCACTTTGTAGTTTTTTTTCTTCTTGTGATTATCTGATGCTTTTATTTTGATAGTGGCAGGAAGTATACCCCATCTATGTTATCAGACATCACATGCTAAGTTCCGGCTCCCGTAACATGTGTTCCAGCAACCACTTTCAATAAAAAGTCTATATAAATGTGCGTAAACTAGTGCTGGAAGGATCGATCCAAAATATTGATAGTATCGATCTCAAGTTGGGATCAGAACGATACTGGGCTGCAGTTATCAATATTTATCGATAACTTTTCTGTATATCAGCAAACAGGACCAGCAGATCTCACAGTGCATGCATGCAGGCGGCATGCATTGTTCACCCTATTTCCACTCTATTTGAATGCTAAGTTGTTTTCTGACAAGTTACTTTTCACCTGTTTTTATTGTTCTATTTAAAGGCTAAGAAGTTACAGATTATTTATATTTCTACCAGTTGTTTTTTTTTTGGCATTTTGATTTATTTTTATATCATATTTACTTGTTTCTTTTCATTTGTTGACTGTTTTACATTCGCTTCTCCACTTTTATTTAGTTTCAAGAAGTTTATATTTTTAAAAACTGTTTTCTATTTAATTAAATATATTGTCCTAATGCTGTTTTTATGTTTATCAAATAATTTAAAAAAGGGAAAACTTACAAAAAAACATTCATGGGGATTAAAAGCAATTACGATTTTGAGGTTCATGTCCCATCTACAGCATTCACAAAAATATTCGATATTGGTATTGATATCAGCGATATTGTCCGGAATTGGATCAATATCCTAATGCTCAGTATCGCCCAGCCCCAGCGTAAATATGAGTTCAGGCCTCTGCAATCAAAACGTTGGTTTAAACTCATAACTACGGAAGTTTCTAAGATCTTTTTGTACAAAACTTGCACCCATTAAATATTTGCTGAAAGTTTGACCGGGTCAAACTTTGATCAAAGACTTGGATTTGGTAATAATGTATGGAAGACGCCCCTTTTCTATTGACGGACCATAAAAATTGATTATGGAGGTCTGTTCCAGGTATGTTATGATACCAAGTTGTTCCGATATTGATATAGAGCTGTGAAAGAAAAAGCCTGGAGCAAAATTTGTGACATTTTGCACTAAGCCTCTTCCAACAGTAGGTGGCAGACATGCACTAGTAAACGATGGAAAAACAAAAAGAAGAAGTCCCTCCCTACTTGTCCAGTGTGAACACCATGGTTTAAAGAATTCTAGAAAATGTGTCACATACCCTGTGTGCATGTAGCTTCTACATGATTTCACTGTTTTTTTTTTATATATATATCTGTTTATTCAAAAAGGCAACATCTAAATACTGTTAGGAGCATTTTCTGCATTAAAAAATAAAGGCAAAGTTGTATTTTTATTTTAAAAAAATTGTCCCACAGCAAAACCAGATTTTCAGCGTAATTTCAAATATTTTGTCTTGTTTTCTGTCTTCAAAAGATATAAAGAAGAAGAATAATAAGTTGGAAAACTGTTGTCTGCTTGACCTCAGTGACACATTCGAACCTAACACTAAAATAGCTTGTTTTTTCACACTTGCAACACAAAGGGTAGGGAAGGACTGAGATAAACTCAGGTGCAACGGCACAGCATCCCCAAGCACAGGAGGCTCAGCAACACGGGTCATCTGCAGCTATCTCAGAGCTGTGCTGCCAGGGTTCTTGCAGCAAGGGAGCTACAGGCCCTGTTAGTTCTTCATAACAGCACTGCGCTGCCAAAAGTCTCCTTTTAATGTCACAGCGCTGGATTTAGCAGAGTCAAACAGACAGGAAGGGAAGAAAGGGCATGCAGAGAGGAGAACCAGAGAGGAACAAACAAAACAAAAAAATAAAAGGTGAGAGGAAACAGATCTGATAACTGCTTGTTACCAAATTAAGACTATAAATTTGACATGTTATATTTTTAACTCTATATTCATCAGAAATATGTTAAAAATTACCAATTCAATTTGTTTATAATGCTATGTCTTTTTTTATAATTTTAGCAGGCAATTTCATGATATTTATACATGTATAAAAACTGATTACAGTAAATCACCAACAAACTCAACTGGTCTTGTTAAACTAGAAATTTAGTAAAAAGTGCAAAATTGCATCTGCACACAAATAAATTGCATGTGTTCAGCCAAAAACAGTTTTGTGCAAATAAGGGTTTTGTTTGGACTATAGAGGCTTCAGAAAGAGAGCAGAAAACAATGAAGTTACCCTTCATACAAATAAAGATGTTTGTGGAAGAGGTAAAAAAAATATTTAAGTGTGCTCTGGCAAAGAAGTCTCTCACCATTTGGTCTTGTGAAGCTACTTTTTCAGATGTCCAAAATATATAGTTGTACAATCCAACTGGATGCAACTAAATCTTATTGTATGCTCTACTTTGGTTCTTTTTTATCTACTTATACCAACTTTTCATCCTTTCTGGCAGAAACAATATTTGCCATTCATAAAAAAATAAGAAAAAGAAAATGCAAAACAGATCAGACAATTTTTGCTCATATTAACACAAGAAAGGATTTCTTAAATGTCAAAAACCTTGTAGAAAAATACATATATATATGGCATTTTTCTAGGTTATCTAGTTAAATCAGCCCATTCTGTAGTTTTGCAGGTTTATTTATTTTTGCCAAAACAGTGGAAAACAACAATAAGTTTACTTCCTGTGAGTTGATCAATTCAACAAAGGCCAGAGAAGGTGACTTCAAAGAAAACAGTAGCGACAAAAAGTGAAAATGGTGGTCAACAAAAGCAAATAGCCCAATCCAGATCTGCTCCCAGTACAGGTGAGCGGGTGTTATCAAACCTTTCACCCAAGTGCAAAATATCAACACATTCAAAAGGTGAACATGACAAAACTACAAAGTTAACAACAAAAAGGTCAAACAGTTCTGGCTCCTACAGTCCCACTGTCTTGTGTGCAAACAGAAAAACAAGGGCATTTTGAGGAAAACACCCCAAAACCAACCCAGTTGTCTCCACCCCTTTTACACCACTGGTAAGATCATTAGTAGGAGATAATAACCTGGAGCGTGTCACGGCACGGAAGGCTTGGATAATAACCTACTATCACTAGCAGCCCGATCGGGCGCTCAGTGAAGGCTGCGGTTGAAGCAGGCAGGTCTGGGTCACCCCCTCGCCAGGCTCCGCAGAGACCAAAGAGACAGATGTGATTGGCTATGACAGGTCCTTGACGAGTAATTGCTTTAATCACTTGACGGCTCCCAAGCGAACACCCCCCACCACCCCACGTCCCCATCCTCTCCGCACCCGTGTTCACTTGATGGTTTGCACAGAAAATAAACAGCAGGCTCTGTTGTTCCTCTGTCTAAAGTTCTGTGGGGAGAAGAAAGGCTCCAGTGTTGACAAATTCACAATTGTCACCAGTAAAATGGTGACAGGAGATGTGGGACGTCTTTGTGCTTCATATCCTGGGTTTCTTTAAACACACTTTTCCCGAACAGCTAATTTTATTGTTGCATCTCCCATTTCCTGTCTTTAAGAGACAGGAAATAGTGTCAAAGGACTAAAGAAATAAAGTATAAGATGATTGAACTGGAACTGGAACTGGGTGGACACTCCGAGTGATACGAGAACACCCCAATATCTGAATGCAACCACCCCCCACGCCTTCCCTTGCCCACCCAGACCCACCCTTTCCAGAATAACAGATCACCAATTAGGGGCAGTGGGTTCCCCGCCTTCCGTTCTCGTGCCCACCGCTCCACTGAGCTGCTGCTTAGCGGGTGTGTATAGGATTTTGAAGGGGGAGAAGGAGGAGCAGAGCGGCTATAGGTAGTGCCTCTCGCTGTCAGCTTCACTCATAGGTAGCACTGCCTTCATGGCCCTTAATTATATGTGGGTTGTCAGCACTGGTAGAAAGCCCAGCCAGTGAGCGAGGCTGAGCCACTGGAGAGAATAGTTAGAGAGATTGGGGAATGTGGACGAGACAGAGATGACAGGCAGTCTACCCGTTCTTCCACAGCCGCAACTCCTTATTTGAACCCCCCACTACCACTACTACCGCCGCTGCCGCCTGCCCCTACTTGAATTGACTGGGAAGGTGAGGTTGAGGTTTCCTGGGTAATGATGGGGTCATTTCAGTCGGTGCAGGCTCGCCTTCAAAACATAAGATCCAAAAAGGAGAAATTGATGTAATGCTTCCCCATTTCCTCCCTGTTTTTCCGTCCCTCTGATGATTTGTGGGTACTTAGTCACGGCCACTGCACATGTAGTCTGGTTGTCCGTCTTCAGACAGGTCAGGTCCTGTCCTGTAGCTTTTTACGGCCCTTTTTACCGCTTCTAAAACGTATCAGCCTTATCATTTTTATTGTTATTTTCCGCTTCATTGCAACATTATGTTGTATCTGCACAATGCACAACTTTGAACTCTGGCTTCGTCTGACAGGAAACAAACATATCAAATCTCTCCTTCAAGAAAGCTAATTTTCATTGAAAAAAAGTCAAATAATTTTTCTGAAAAGATGGACTTTCTAACAATCTCAGCCTCAACAGACAGTCGAAGGAAGAGGTCAGAGCTTTAAGTCGGCTGATGCTACAACACAGGATGTCCTGGGAAGTTGATTTAAATCCAGAGTGATACACATCTCAGCTATTTGTCCATCTATAAGTGGATAATACAGATAGGAAATTGAAAGACAAAGAAGGCTGAGATGCATATATGCTTGTGTTCTTAAGCCTTTTCTGTCTGTCTAGACGCCCCAGGCTGCTTCAAAATGGAAGCAGGGATCCCAAATTTGGAATCATTACTTCAATGCTCAGCGCAGTCTATGTTCTTTCCTTTTTTTCCCCACATGTACAAGCTCACCAAAGAAATATTCCAAGGGTTTCATTGACTTATGCTGTCTAGACAAAGGTTTGAAAGTGATAAAAAGAAGATGAAGCGTAAATTACACAGTTTTCTAGTTTTGTCTTTGGACAAATAAACAAGAGAAAGCCAAAATAGAACATTTTCTGGAGCAGTTTTTTTTAATTTAAGAAGAAAACTTTGCAAAACTGTTGACTGGAAGTTTAAAATAAGACATTTTAAATTAGTTGTCCAACTCTGAAAGAATGTAATCTATACATTTCCTGTTGTAACCAATAAAATTTGTCTTTTTTTTTATTTTCTTAGAAAAACTAAGCATTTATATAAAAGAAAATAAAAAAAATCAGAATCATGGTTAAAGGCGTCTTTTATCCAGATATTAGATTAAGAGAGAATTCGGGCCAGTATCCTGTGGACATCAGTGGTATTGCACCTTAATTGAAGGTCAACTTCCTTCCTGATAACAGACTTTTTTCAGCTCAACTCTACTTGGCTGAAGTTCAGGTGATTATCTACTTAATCTGAAGGTTTGTGTTTCCCTCCCTGGCCTTGCAATCCATGTGAGGACAAGTCCTTGGGTGATGACAGGTTGTCCCGAACGCCTGATTTACTGTATGATGATTTATTGTACGAGCACGTGAGAATTTGTAGGATAACAAGACAAAATGTTATGTCTATTTTAGGCTTAACAAATGAAGTCTATTGATGCTTGAAATGTTTTAGCCCTTTTAGAAGGAATAAGTCATATACTGTATGAATAAACATCTTGATCATCAGAGTGATACACAGACTAGATTGATTCACGTTTGAATTACGTGTTTTAAGTAAAATAAAAACCAAATAACAGAAAATTAACAGAAAATGTAGTAAATGAATGAAACAATTTCTGTTGCAATTAATAAAGAAGAACAAATGCAATTAATATATAAAATAACAACTGAACACTGTAGTAAATGACCTGCTGGTTTTGAAAAAAGTAAATAGGTGTTTGTTTGTTTTGCCCTCTAGTTTAAAATATTTCCAGTGGATTTTTAGCTTTTGTATTTTAAGTCATGAAAGGTAAGAGAAACTGCGCAACAGTGCAATAAAGAAATTCTGTGTTTTTTGTTTTTTTTTTGTTCAAACTTAAAAATGACATAAGTAATACCTTGAAGAGATATGTTAAAGACCCACTTAGATGAAATTGTGTTTTTAGCAAGCTCTTGTTGCTTTTTTTTATTATGATGGAGGACATATATAAAGATAATTAAGCTTCAAAATTGAATTTTTGAGTACATTTTTTTATAAAAATGACGGAAAGAAGAAAAAATGCGGTTTGAAAAAGCTCGTAGCTGTGACGTAGGTGATATAATCGACAGGGCACAAGCTTCCTGCACAAATAAATCCATGTATATCTTTGTTTTCCTCATCCGAGCTGGTATCTGGCTCATAACTGTGCGGCTGGATGGCTCCAATAATACTCGCCATTTTTGTTGCACCGGTAATGTTTTCTTGGGGCTGTAATCAAGCAGGAGGGAGTGT
>NC_050531.1:14389111-14420189 GCF_002922805.2 Oryzias melastigma
CAAGCTTCCTGCACAAATAAATCCATGTACGTCTTTGTTTTCCTCATCCGAGCTGGCATCTGGCTCATAACTGTGCAGCTGGATGGCTCCAATAATACTCGCCATTTTTGTTATGTAATGTAATGTTTTCTTGGGGCTGTAATCAAGCAGGAGGGAGTGTAAACAAAGGGATGATGGGAAATGAGGGTAGGCTTACTAAATGCAACTCAGAGGTAATGAACTCCAGCAGAAACTATGTCCTGGAAAACAACAGTTTTTTGATTTTGGCTAAAAACAGCCCAATAAAAAGAACACTGGAAACACTTTTACAATAAAACAAAAGATGATTAAAGTGGGACTTTAACTTGAAATCCAGCTAAAAATGTAGTCTTGTTTTACTTGATTATGAAGCACTTCTAGCACATTTTTGTTCTCATCAACAGTTAAAATATACATTTAAAGAATAGTCTAAAAGTATAAGCTTATTTGCAAAGGAGTCTCAAATACATTCATGTTTGAATGCAGTTCAACTAATAGTTTACCAGGTTTTGCCCCAGGTTTGTTGAGTAAACACCACTAGATCCTATTAAGAGTGACGAGTTTACTGATTCCACCTTCGAATAAATCTCAGTCCTCAGCCCCCCAGCCCAAACAACTGACTGTCTTGACACGACCTTTAGGGGTTTAGTCCCTAAACAAAGGGGAGAGCACCTGCGACCAAACTCTGTATACTAACAACTTGTAACAGCCCCACAAACACACAGCGTACTAAATGAGAACATAAAAGAAAGCAGTTGAAGAATCGTTCAATTTTTATGACTCAATTCTTTTCCACCTCAAACATTTGTTTGTTCAAAGTCCACAAGCTTTATTTGTCTGTTTTTCAATAATTAATCCTCCAAAACGTTGATTTGTTTTTGACATGTCTGCTTTCGAATTATTATTTCAACTAATAAAAATAAAAAAATGCTCTTTCCGTGTGGACAAAAAGTTTGATCTGAATGTCGATTCCTGGTTAAACCATTAATTACAGCACACCTGTGTCTTTCAGTAGTCAGATCCCAGTAAATGGCGCTGACCCAGATATGGTCCGATGAAAGTTGTTAGTGCTGGGTCATTACACTGCTAAACTGATGTGTCACACAGATGTCCACGAGAGAGATGACATGGGTGGACATGAGTCTCACTTCTACAAAACACTCGTTTGTCCATCTATGAAGCTGCAATACAATCTTCTTTTTTTGTCCAAAGTACGCATTATTTTAGATAAAAAGCAAACAGCTTCAGTTCGATTTTGAGGCATTTGGTTTAATCTAATGAACCTTCAAACTGTAGTCTTGTTGGATAAACATTAAGAGGCAAACATATAGTTTATAACACCATTTGAAATTGACCACATATATTTTTTCTGAGGCTTATTACATCAAACTCTGTGGAACTTTATGGTCCAATGAGTGAATTTAGAACATTTTTCAAAATGTGCACATTAAGTCACTCCTCCTCGACAAACTTATTTGTTTTGGTTAGGAGTCACAGTCTTGCTTGACATCAGAGAACAGATTTTTCTTTTCTTTTTTTATTGCAGCTGTTCATCTTTATGTTTCTTAATGTATTCCGCACACGCCTTTGTCGCTGCAGTGCTTGTATATTCTGCTGCCTCTGGAACCAAGACTTTCTCTGAAGTCTTCACCAGAAAATACACTTTTAGAATGTTCTTTATCCTCCGTGCTCTATTTAACGCAGGAAGGTTGACTTTTAAGAAAAAGTGTATTAGGCAAGATGGTTGAAATTCTATCATCGAGTTTTCTTAGTCGTGATTTCATTAAGTGATTGATTGACGTAATGAAGTTTGATGTTTTAAAGTTCCACTCCAATCATCTTTTGGTCTATTTTATAAGCATTTTAAGTGCAAATCCAAAAACTTGTGTCGCTTTTTAGGACCTAGTTTCTGCAGAGCGGCAGGAGTTCATTAGAAATTCAACTCTGACTTGATGCGGAGTAAGCCTGCCCCCACTTCCCATCATCTATTTCTTTACGTGCTCCCCCGCTACAGCCCCTCACACCACCTACCTAACATTACAACAAAAATGGCCAGAAATGTACAGTCTTGAGGCAGATACCAGCTCGGGCGAGGAACACAAAGACATACATTATCTAGAATGGAGAAGAGCAGGGAGTTTGTGCGTAATTTGTCACACATATAAGCTTTTTCACACCTGTTTTACAACAGTTTGAATCAAGAAATACTCAGGAATTCAATTTTAAGCTTAAATTTTCTTAATGTATGACCTAAAATATGGCAGAAAATACCACAAGAACTTACGAAAAACACAATTTTCATCTGAGTGGGTCGCCAATGACAACCTTTTTCATTGTGAATATGCCCAAAGTTTAGGAGAGAACCTTTTTCTGTACCTTTCAAGAATTTTTACTTAAGAAATACAGACATCTGGTCATTTTAGTGACACTCAATATCCAAATGATCTAAAAATTCACACGATAATTTGCTGTTTCATAGAAATGTTAGTTTTGTGTCAAATCTAACTTCATTTCTCCAAGAAAGTTGAACAGAGATTTGTCTGTGTTCTCTCACTGTCTTCCCTTCCTTCTTTTTTTTATTGCTGTTGTTCATCTCTTCGGTTTGCGAGCTGTCCATGTGAAGCCCTCAGCGTGGTGGCTTTAAAGGCATCCCCAAATAAATCAAGACCGCTCAGCATTA
Organism: Oryzias melastigma; assembly: GCF_002922805.2. NCBI lineage: Eukaryota > Metazoa > Chordata > Actinopteri > Beloniformes > Adrianichthyidae > Oryzias > Oryzias melastigma. Next base: position 14,391,810 of record NC_050531.1, read on the forward strand.
ACGCCAGCAAATTATTCATGAACCTGAGGTCTCGTGGCCAGGAATAGCATAGTGTCCTGAGTGGGATGTCACAAAGCATTGGTGCAAAGGAAAGTATCCACAAACAGGCACAATCACAGACAATGGAGGTGCCGCCCCACGCTGGAGCACCTTTCACCCTCAGCTGTCAAAGGAAAGACAAGAAGAAGCAGAGAGGTCAGCAATGCTCTCTTGTGACGATGTATCCCCTCATAACCAAGCTTTGTTGATGTAATCAATAACCCGGTGCTGCATGGAAAGGTGCAATGTGACCAACTTCCATGGATGTGGGATCAGCAGCTCTGATAATGCAGTCAAGGCAGGGAGAGCTCAGAGGGAGTATCCGTTTAGCAGTGACCAGCCTCGGCCTGCGCTGATTCCCCCGTAATAGGCTTTGGGCCGGGGTCCCACCGGAGAGTTTGGTTGACAATCTGACAAAGTTATCTCAAGATAAATGGGTTACGGGTCGGAGGCGGAAAGAGAGGGGAGAAAAAGCGACTTGTCATTGATGTTTTGATGGAGGATGTGTATGGCCGGGAGCTCTGGCGCGAGCAGGTCCCCCCCAGGTAGATGGGGAGATTGCTTTTGCCTGGATCTGCAAACAGAGCGCCGCTGTGTAAGCGCCTCATCTTTTGGCCTATTGGCAAATCTGATAGCTTTATTAAGAAGATCTGCAAAGACAGAATACGAAGCGCCACCAGCAGGCCCGGACGAACCTGAGGCAAAGGTCACGAGTTTGACGTTTTAGATGGACAACACTGATAGGCTCAAACGAGCACGCTCCATGTTTTAGCCTTTATTAAGCCATTTGAGTAATAACTGGGCCTGTCCCTCACTCAGGACAAACAACTCTCAAGTTTACACACACATACAACCACAAAAGTTGCACACAAAACACGCACCACTCAGGACTGTACCTATCACTAAACCAGGCCTCTTTTTAGCCTTTAATTCCCCAGATAAACAGACTTTTCTCTGATCCTGTCAGTCTGTGTTATCTGCAGCGTCGGTCAGCCAGTCCGCCACTGTGGAGCAAATTAGGCCCCTAAATGTCAAAATTGCTACACTTTATTAAGTTAATTAGAAGAGTAGTGTGCATGAAAGCAGGAAGGCAAAGCAGAGGCAGACAAAATGACAACCGCGGAGAGTGATATTTGCAGGATATACACCATTTTTGGATCCATGAAAGCACAGCTTATACTCCAAAAATTACATTTTATTTATCAACCTTCTGAAACAAGATACTATAATCCCGTCCACCTGCACATGTGCGAGTTGCAGCAAACTGTCGTTTATTGTGACATATCTACATTTTATGGTCAAAACACAGGTCGTTTGCTCAGCTAATCGAGTCAAAACAGAGGAAACCTTTACAAGATCTACATTTATCAAACCTGTGTTGAGAAGAAACCAAATACAGAAATGGAAGACGGCAGCTGGATGAAGAACAAAAGAGGTCTTTAGTACGCTTCCTAATGAAAAGACTCAGAGCGCTGAAAGGAGAGCATTACAAGAAAAGTCAAGTAAAGAAGAAAACCTGCTGGACAGGAATATAACATAAGACTGAAACAGGTGGAAAAGCGATCATCTGGCAGGAGAGAAAGACACTGGGAGAACATTGAAATAATGACAGCATGGCAGACAGACTAAAATAAAAGTGTCACAGCAGATGACTGCCCCCTCTCCAATCTGGTTGTTCTGTCTACCTATAGAGTTGTCCTTTCAAACTTTCGCCCATTGCTTACAGAGAATGGGTGCAAGTCCCACTCCAATCATATGTTGATCTATTCCCAGTGGTCTGTTAATTATGATTATTCTGTTTTTATTCAACAATTTTTTTTTCAAATGTGTCGTTTTCTTGGACTTAATTTCTGCAGAGCGGCAGGAGTTCATCAGAAATTCACCTTTAAATGGTAGTAGGCAGGACTGTTGGCCTGCACTGATTTCCCATCATCCCTTTCTTTACACTCTCTCCTGCTAGCTCACAATCCCAGGCTAACATTACTGCAGTTTTGAAGCAGATGCCTGCTAGAATGATGAAGGTGCAAGGTGCTTGTGGCTTGTAGGTTCTACGTCACACCTACAAGCTTTTTAAAAGGCATTTTATTGTCTGCTCCTGATTAACCACGATTTAAATAAATTAATACTCAGAAATTTTCTTTATATGTGACCTCCATCATGAGAAAAACACCAAAAACACAATTTTCACTATTTATTGGTTTTTAAAAAGTTTTAGTATTATATTTTTCTGTAAAGATTATAGAAATGAATTATTTAAAATTTGACTATGTGTGGCTTTCTGGGAAACCATAAATGATTATGTTTAGGTTGTGGTGGTGACACTTTTTCCCGGACGCCGGTTTAAAATTTGGGGACCTCTGATTTAGAAGAAATGAATATATTACAATTATATTTAGTATAGCTTAGTTTGGTGTTCCTTGCTGGTTGTGTTGTGAATTGAGACAACTTTAGTGCTGAATTGTTGCTTTATTTAAAAAAAAAAAATCAACTGACTTGACTTGATTTTAACACTCGGTTAAACAGTTGACCTTCTGTACTGTGGCACCATGAAAATCCTTTTTATTTATATTAGCTTTGCTTTTTACAGTTTTACACAATTACAAAAGTAAAAACACTTTGTGTGTTGAAAAAACAAAACTTTAAATAAAAGTTGCTTCTAATTCTTAAGAAACGTGCTGTATGCCACAAATGAACATTTTTTAAGTATTTGACATCAGAGCAGTTAAACCAGTATTTTCCAAACCCTTCCTCCATCTGAACCGTTGAACGCGACACCGCTGATCAATGCTGCGCAGGCTGTGCTAATCGATTAGGAGTGAACAGAGGGAGACAGGTCTAATGGCTGTTCCTGACTGAACAGGCCTTCCCATGTGAGAGCAATTGTTCATTACTGGGCTATTTCATGGTGTTCGTCACTTTGCAAGCTTCTGTCTTTCATTCGGCGGCGTGTTGGATGGAGGAATGGCCCGGGGATATATTGTCTGCTCAGAGCTTGAATGTTGTCATGCTAGTTCCCAGTGATTTGCTTCGTGCGATTCAGGACTTTGAAAAATGGGAAATGTGTTTCGCAGACTTGGGAGAAAAAGGCTGTATGTGGTATCAGTGTTACTCTATGTTGAGAAAAATCTGTGGGAGAATGGAGCTATGTGTCAGTTCAATCAGAATCTTAAAGTGATGTTTTAGTACTTATGGTGGCTTTAATGTTTTATTACAATCAGCTCAACATCCAGGTTTTCGAATGCTTTTGAATGGGGTTCAGGCGGAACAATATTTAATTCATGCAGCGCTGAGAGAGTTTTATATGATCCACACGCAGTGCACTATTGATGCTTTGTTATGAAATACGCATGTTCGCCGCCATGTTGAAGCCAAAAGCAATAAGTCACGGACGGGCTCTTGACTGTTGCTCTGACTTGAATTATTTACCTTACATTCCAACAATATGTAAAGTATCTGAAGCATCTCTATCCAAATCCTTCTGCACCGCAGCTCAGTGATTCTCCCCACATTAAACAGAGACCTCTGGGCATGACAGCAGCCATACATTATTTCTACCTCACACTCTCGTGCAGCTACACACCGCGCCGCACATAGCTCCACATATAACCTCTGATGCATTATTTCTCCAGCCTTCAGAGCGAAAGTCACAGGTGAGTCCTGGTCGCTTTCATCATAGTCTGGCTGTCCGGCTGCCTGGCTGGAGTCTCATCTGTCCCTGGGTTGAAATTGCCAATAAAGAGGGCCTCATATAGATCGCCCCCAACGGGCGCCGGCTACCTGTCATGGAGACAATGATTCCTTACTCTCAGAGAGGGGAAGAGGGACAAATAACCTTCTGAATCTCCCTATATCTATCTCTGCACCCACACTCTTCTTTTTCGGTCCCTTCCACGCCTCTCCAGCAGGCCATAAAGTGCAGGGATAGTGGACATAGTTATAAGACAGGCAAGTGCCGGCCTGAGCTTTCACTTTCCGGCTCTAGAGGCAGTCAATCACGGTGATAGGTTAAGGACATGAAGACGAATGGGTAACTGTAATTTTGCAAATGCTTTGAATTTTTCAATGCAAAAGACGACACAACTATTAAAACTACAAATGCTACAATCATCAAAACAATAATTATAAGTTCCTAAGTTAGGTTTTCAGCTGCACACATTCTTGCATAAACCAAAATTTACCACAAAGAGATAAAATAAAGATTGTTCTTAGAAGACTAAAGTTCTCCCGGGCCTTCTGACTAATACAGAATAAAAAAAAAACTGCTTTGCTTTCAGTGTTTTTCTACTTTCAATTAGTGCTTTCTCTGTAAGTTACCCATGACACATCTCAATTTAACAGTCACTTTTCAGTCTCAAACAAACAAAAAAAAGGTGCATTTCTACCAGGCAGAAATCCAGTTGAGATGCAACCGAGATATGGGCTGCAGGATTTGTGAAAGACCCACAGTGCTCCCTGCTGGTGGTAAGGAGAACACCAACCGAGCACTTTGCAGCCAGAGTTCAACATCCGCATGCACAACTTCAGCCCTCTAAAAACACGGGAGTCTCCCTCATCAACCCTTCCGGCCACGCAGAGAGCACCGGCGCATCAGCTTCCTCCAAGATTTTTTGTCTGAATCACAGATGAAGAGAAAATGAGACGCAGAGCAATGAAGATGAACCTGCATGGCCAATGGCCAACTTCAATAAAAGACAATCTGACTTTTCAGAAGCTATAATAATCAACATCCCTCCACCATGCTTGTTTGTCTGAGGGGGACACGGATGGCTTTGGAAGAAGGAATTCAGAGCGGTAATTAATACTCCTAAGTGACTGCCGCTGCATGGGAGGCAGGGACAGGGTCTGTGAACTGGTACGCTTTCCCCCAGCGTGTCCCAGAGTCCTGTGTGCTGGCATCTAAGTAGAGGAGGAGGAAATGGAGAAACTGCCCTTATTATTTCTTCATTTGTCTTGGGGGGCCTCTCTCGATCGGAGTCTCAGATGCCCTCCCACACACACACATGCATAGTCGTGGCTTCCAATGCTAATTTTGTGTCACAAACGGTAAAGAAGACATGAAATGCCACAAAAATGTCAACACTCCACCCCTTGTCAGCGGCTCATCCCACCCTTACCTCCCCCTGGTAAACATACTCAAACATACACTCATTTGTGCGTGTTTTGCAGTGTGATGGAGTGTGGAACCAGCTTGTTGTTTTTAGCCCTCGGCTCCCTGCTTCTGTAAGGAGCAGCAGGGTGGTTCCTATAATCCCATCACTGTTGTCGTCACGAAGGCCCACAGGGCGATGCCTGGAGGTGAGACATTTCTGGCAGCCTCCAACTCTCCTTGGATGCCACAGCCAAAAGGCGCACCGCCATTAGTCATGTGCCACTCGGCCGGAACGTGACTTACAGTACAGAGGGGTTTGGCTTGAAAATGCGGAGGAAACATGTCTTGGAGAGGATTTTCAAAAGGCAAAGTTTCAAAGCGAGAGATTAAAAGTAGACTTAAGACAAGTTATGAACTGAAAGGTTATCCTGTTTTCGTGTCAAACATTTACGTCACTTACTTTTATCTTTTTTTCCCAGGAATTAGTCATGTTCTTGTTAAATTAGTTTTCCACTTTCAGAAAAACTTTTTTAAGGCAATTTTTTAATAATTTACAGACAAAAATGACAGATTAAAATGCATATTTTTTTGCTTAGAGGTGTCAGACAACATTTTTTATTCAGTTTACTCCTTTAATATAAAATAAATCAAAGAATCATTTGACAAAACAAAAACAAACTATTAAATTTCCATTATATCTTTGAACAAAAAAAAGACAAAAGTCTGACTGGAGCTGAAGGTGCAGGCAGCTAGCTGACCCCCACACATCTGTCTGTCTTCATCTCACAGCCTCACCCTTCCCTCAAACCGTCACGCAGCCGCCTGGCGCCTGTCCCCCAGGTTCACTCTGCGGCGGGGATTCAACCGAGCACCACTATGCAATTTCCCCGATCTGTGCTGACAGTGTACATGTCTCCCTTCCTTCCACGAGCATCTGTGCGGTTGGGGCACACTTTTCAGTCAAACAGCTTTCACAGGTTATAAAAGGTAAGAAAGGAGACAGGCGGGCTGCAGGCCCCGCATCCAGCTAGACGAATCAGTGTAAAAGCATATTGTAAGCTACCAACGGGACAGGGGGGGTTATATCTAACAGGACTGAGGCTGTGTTTATGGCTATGCCTTCCACGGGAAGCCCCAACGGCAATCTCCATGACCCCCCTCCCCTCCTACAGTAGATTTTCTTACTAATTTAACCCCAGATTGTATATCAAATCATGATCGGCATGGAAAAACTCCCACAGGCTACAGTTAGTCCCAAGCACTAGGGATCGTTGTCCTCACCCCGCCTGAGTACAGACAGGATGTGGCAGCTTGGAGGCATTACGTTGAAGAAGACCCACTTTAATGCTGCGGGCGTGCATTTATAGGAGCCCTAGTTTGGTAGAAGTGTATGACGTGCTGGATTCTGTAAACAAACAGCAGAAATGGAAGAGGAAAAAAAGGTTGAAAATTAGTCCTATTTTGTTTGATAACATCTAATCATTTATGATAGTCTGTGTACTCATTCCTATAATTAATGTATTTTCTGGGACAGCTTTTTCTCAACAAATTGGGTTTAAAAATATCTTCTGTTCTTTTGCATTAAATGAATTAGGTAAAGAGAAGCATTGTGGGTGCGTGGGGCCGTCACAAACCCCTGGATTTCCAACATTTTTCAGACAATGGTCTGAGACTTGTCATGAATTTTTGTCTGCAGTTTGTGCTTTTAAAACCCTATCAAGCTGCTCTGCAAAAATAGGCACCATAGAAATAAGTCAGATTTTCTTTAAATAAGCAAAAATAAATCTGGTCATAAAAATGGTCTGACAAATGATTCATAACTTTAGAAAAAAATCTAGTTATAAAAAACTAAGGTGATTTTGCTATTAAAAGACAAGATACAATTCAGTTTTTGCAGTGAAGAGAGTGGGGCAAACCTAAAACAGTAGTGTTACAGTTTTAAAGTTAGGTTCAGAATGTGTGTGTTAAGTTATGATGTCAGCTAAGAGGAACAAACACAGACTTCTGTCTTCTTTGTGGTTTTCTTGTGGCTCCAAACTGCTTAGAAAGTTGCAGAATATGTGTATCAGATGCCTACAAATACAAACATGTACAATTTATCAAAACTTAAAACAAGAAAAATGCAAAGGGGATTAGACAAACTACAAAACTGAAATATTTGTGAGTAAAACAACTTAAAATGTGAAATTGTTCAGCTTTAACCCCTTCATGCTAATTTGCAACATTTAGAATATATATTTATATATATATATATAATTTTACATTTTTGCCTTGAATTTCTTTTTTTTTATTCGGCCAGTGTACAAAATTAAAAAACAAAGTTTGAAAAAGAACTTCTCTTGAGGACTTCAGTTGTTTCTGATGAAAATAAATTCAGACTTTAGTACTAATTATAGATCACTTAACCCCTGAAAGCCTGAATTTATTTATTATTATAAAAATTAATGGGTCTAAGGTTTTTGTTTTCACGTAGCTGTTAAATTAAATCAAATTAATTTAAATACAACTACAGTATGATTTTGCTTTTCTTTTTTCAACTGTTTAAAATCTACTTAGCTATACAATGTACTTTGGATCTGCAGAACCTTGTAATATTTAGGTTTCTGTCTGGTTCATTATACTGATTCAGCGTTGTACTTCAATTAAAAAAACAGATTATTCAGTCTAGGTGTACAAAAAATGTAGTTAAGCTAAAACTCCCATTTGACTTTTTATTTGTTTCATTTATTACCATCCCTGGAAAATCTTTCAAAATAATGAATGTCTTGTATGACCTGAAATGTTGTCATTCAAGTGAGCTGTTACAAATAGGATCTGCTGAGCGTGAAAGGACAGATTGTGGTGTAACACCTCAACCTAGCTGTCTCTTTCTATGATGTCACAAAGAAATGCAGAAGTGCACACTCACACATTCACCTGGACATTACTTTGTTAGTAAATGTCTTTTTTTTTTGTTTCTGACAGGTGACATTTCATTATGGGGGAATCATGGATGCACAGCACATATCTAACCAGACATGACCCATTCAATGTCACAACCTGGGCAGGCTGTAGAGACTGACAAACTGGCAGGGGAAAAAAACTCACTGCAGGAACTTCAAACTAAACTTCTGACATTCTTCAACTGGTCTGACTCTTTCTGGGTACAAATAATCATAGATAATTTATCTGTTAACATGCAAACTGCTGTATACCAGCAGGACAGAAATTTTCACGGACCTTGTGTTTTTTACGGTCCAGTATTCTTTGTAGGGGAAATGTATAGTACTTCATAACAGTTTTCTTTGGGAAAATCTGTATATTTTGTTAAAAAAACTGTGACACTCATATTGACAAACAGCTTACATCAATATCACTATCTGCAGCCTTTTTTCTTCTTCTTCTTTTCTATTTTTTCAAACAAACAAACAAACAAACAAACAAAAAACTATTTGACCTACAATGAATATATGAATGAATGACAATGATCATTATTAAACATGTTTACAGTCATCAAAATAAGCCTACAGCAGAATAGAACGTGTTTTTTTATTAAAAGGTTAAACTATAACTAAATTAAAAAAATATGCAAAAACGTAAATATTTTTATTATAATTTAATAAATATTGCCATATTGATACAGTATATTTTAATATAATTTGTTATATTATTTTAGTAAATTGCATTAAATTTGAATATTTTATTATACGTTATTTTTGTCTTTTTGTCTTTGAAAAAACAATACAAACCTATTATTTTACGAGTTTAATTTTATATTCCCTGATGTAATATTGAGATGGACACCAAAGGTATGTGTTTATTGGATGCATCTAACGTCAATCAACTCTTATTGGGCGGGACTTGGAAAGGTCAGCCAATCAGAACAATGACTTTTCTTTGCTAACCCCTGAGCTGGGAGAACATGGCGTTACGGGAGCTATCGTCGCTAGAGAAATATTTGGGCCTTAAAAAGCCCAATAAATACAGTACACAGGGAGACAAAAAGGTAACGTAGCAAACATTTGCTTTACCACTTGTCGCAGGTTAAAAGTTGCGGTTTATCCGAAGTGAAGTTTTGAAGCAGCTGCTAGCGGTAACCGGGTGCTAGCATTGAGATGCTAACGAGCATGTGGATTCTAGCATAACAGGCTGCTCTGTAGTGACTTAAACCTCGTGTTAGCCTTTTGGGTCGAAACTGAGTAATTGACGTATTCACTGTTCTCGTGATGTTGACTTTTGACACTTTTTCACCCATTTATTTAAGTGGTTGATTAACAGGGAGCTGCTTGCTTTGTGGCAGGCACAGAGCAGTCTATGAGCAGACACATAGCAGGGGCGGAGCTATGAGGATTTAAATTGTGGGTGTGTGCTTGAGAATTTTTAATTAAGGGTAAATTCAAACTTGAATACGTTACCTTGATTTGTACGGTAAATATATACAATTTTAACAGTTAAAAATAACCTGTAGTCTAAATGAGAACACATCAAGTATAAATGAAGGCATAGGTGGTTATTTTAATGCATTAAGTCCTTTTTAGTCTTATTTCTGACCTTCCTCTTTTGTGATCCATCTCTCCATGTAGGTACCAGTCCTGCAGAATAACCAGGGCCCTCCTCTGGTGGGGCTGATAACCATCGCCTGTCACCTGGTGAAAGAGGCCAAGCGCTCTGATCTGCTGGGTGAATCTGCTGAGAGCAGAGCGGTGGTGCAGCAGTGGCTGGAGTACAGGGTCACCAGACTTGATGGCTGCACAAAAGAAGACAGCAAGTCCATATTGAAGGTAGAAGACCTGATATTCAATTAATAGCTGGTGCTTTTTCTCTCAAATATAGTGATTTGTAGATCTGAATGTGTTAATGTTTGCAAAGGTGATCACAATAAAATTAAGATACATCCTTAAACGTCGTCCCAGTAGTCACAGAGTAAGAAATCCTATCAATTCTAAACTAAACTTAGTAGGGTTTTAGAAGAGCCAGCTCCATTAAAAGTACATGTCAGTTTATCTTTTATTCCCATTATCTGTTGGCCACTTTGATCAATTTGTGTGTCTGTTTTCTTCCTCTTGAGGCACAAAAGACAGGAATACAGATTGATATATGGCCCTTCAGTGACATGGCCCCACGCTACACAGAAAAGCATTTTAATGTGCTTGACGCCAGTCAGCGTGAAAGGGATCGTCAGCCACTGGCCGACTGGACACTTGGCGCCTCTTGGCACCATCCTGTCAGCATGAAGTGCCTGTGTGTTTGTGTGTGTTTGTGCGTACTTCTCAGCATGACACGTTGTTGTGGCATGGCTGAGGAGTCACGCTGTGTTGCAGCATGTTATCTGGACAGGCCTTTTAAACATTTTAATGGTGCCGCTTACAGAAAGAAGTCGCCCTGAGCAGCTCAGCTCTGGTACCCGGTGGCCCCCTGTCCTGCCCTGCTGCTTTAACTGCATCCTTAACGCTCCTCAAGTCACCTGTCATTTCCTATTAAATTATCCAGAGATAAAATGTGTCAACAATAGGCATTTTTAAAACCTTCCAAAGGCAGGATCCAAACAAGGAATTTGTCCATTATTAAGTTAAAACTTGTTTCTAAAGTAAAAACTCACTTCTCTGTTGTTAGAATAATGCTATTTGAACTTATAAATTCATATTACTGGTTTCGATTACAACTTAGCGACATGGCAAAACATTTAAATCTAAAAAAAATGTATATCAAGTTTGATTTGGAGCCTGAGCACAAAGTGCACTAAAAACAATCTGTAAAAAAGTTTGTAAAACGATGTGACAGATGTTTTGTGAGTTACCGATTGGCTTGAGAATCTCATAAAGAGAAACAATTCTCACACCAACTCAGCAGATCACCGTACCTATCTTAGGGGTTGAAACAAATGTGTAGAGCCCCCACTTTTGGTAATATCAACCTTAATAATAATAACCTTTATTTATATAGCCCCTGTTAAGATAAAAATCACAAAGTGCTTGATAGTAAATTCAGAATATAAAAACAATTAAACTAAGAGCAATTTTAAAAATATATGTTTTTAGCTGCTTTTTAAAAGAAAACACTCAGACTACCTTCAAGTAGATTTTGCCGTTTGATGCTCAGAGTCTGAAGTCACAACCCCAGTGGGCTCAGTTTGATTTTCAACTCATCACAACAGTGACTCAGTAATGTTTCGAAGACTTTGCTAATAAAATTTTTTGCACAATGGCAACATTTTACGATGTAAAAGCTGAAAGCAAAAACAAACACCTTCACATGCAAAAACTTACAATGTCCACAAGTTATCTCTCTGATCCCAATGCACACAGCATAATTAAGGTCATAAATAAGATACTAAGTTGATACTTTAGTGGGGAAACAATATTTTAAGGACCTGTCCACACTAGTGCCCCCCCCAAACCCACACACTCATATTCACAGAGGATGCTACCGCTGGACCCACTGCAACAACCCTGTTCACTGAAGAGGTTCAATCACTGGTGGGGAGCATCCCTTTGATGAAAAAACAGAAGTTAAAACAAAAGTTAAAAGGAATGAAATGCATAAAATATAAATAAATAAGTCTTAATAGATGGATAGAAATCATCCATCTAGTTAAAAAAAGAACAATTGAAATGGGTAAAAACAGAGGTACGATCGGATAAAATAAAGTTAAATATAACATAAATCTATTCCTGAATTTCAGCTAAACCACAGATTATAAATCAAGCTCTGAAGTCTTTCTTTTAAGTTTCCATCATTTCCAGTGAATGCAGTAGCCAACAGATTCTCTTAAGGTAAATGCAGGTATGCTAGAACCCAGATTTGAGCTCCATATGTTGTAAATGTGAGTTGGATGGGGGTGAAGAGCTTTCTGTCCTCTGATGCACGACTGGGCTTCAGCTTTATGGCTTTAGGCTAAGAAAAGAAAGGATCGGATTCTTGGAGGGGAGGAAGTCTGCAGTCTTCATGCCTTGTTTGGCATCACCCACTCTTGCCGCACAATAACTCCATTTGCCCCCAAGATGCTCAAGTGTGTGAACACTGAGTTTTCCCCTTGCGCAGCGTACAAGCGCTAAAGATGGTCCCTTCCTCTGGGACCAGCACTTCTGTGCACGACTTTGTGCAGACAGACGTTGACTGAGAGGCGCAGAGCGCTGCCCGAGTTTGTGATGGCTTCATTGGGTTTGCAGGCGACAGTTGTAGTAATTTCCTAGCAGAGTAAACAAATGTTGTGTTTGGTATGACATCTCTGTTAAAGCTGCAGTCATGGGAGAGATGGTATAACCCCTCAGGATACATTATTCCTGTTCACATCACACACACACACGTATGTAAAAAAGCTAAAAACATGGGCTGCTGCTGTTTAGATTCACAGATATGAGGATTAATTAACCTGCTGTTGTGTGACATGTCCATTCAAGCACCAATTAACCTTTAGGAAGCTAAAAATGATTATTTTCTAAAGAGAAGACATTTTTGTAATATCTAATTTCATCCTCTCCAGAAGAAAACTGTCTTTGTATTTCTTGAGTTTATCCTAAATACATTTTCCCATTAAGTTGTGGAAAAAGTCATTCAATGTTTTCTCTTTAAGGAACTCAACATCCACCTGCAGGACAATGTCTACCTGGCAGGGAACCACTTCACCTTAGCTGATACTCTTATGTACTATGGAATACATCCACTCATAGTAAGTACTCCTCCTCCTGTGGTGTTTGTTTACACCCACTCCAATAAAAAATGTGTTTTTAACATGTTCTTGTAGATTTAATCTCATGATGTTGCACATATATGAAGAAATGTACTTGTTTCTCTGTATTTCCTATTCACTATGAATCAGCCGTAGACAAAAAAACGGTTTGAAAAATCTTGTACTGGGCAGCCATGGGGCAAAGTGATCAGTAGGTGGCAAGCTCAGTTCCTACTCATATGTGCCAAGATGTTCTTGGGCAAAACACTGATTCCTACATTTCTCCGAGTGCGTGGCATCTTTACCAGATATGTCTGTGAATATTACTGTGTATGATCAGAGCTTTGGCACAACGGAGTATTAGGGTCAGTTTATAAACAAAAACCTTTTTTAAATTACAAGAAAAAAGTCGTATTTTTATGAAATTAAAAGTCATGGGATACATTTATGACTTTAAATCTTGTAAATTTAAAAGATTTAAAGTAATTAATTTACTAGAAAAAAAATAATGAATTAACAAAAGAACCAAAGTGGTCTTTTTATTGTAACCATGCTTGAAGATGAAAGACGTGGAGCATCTTGTGAAGCTTTATTTCCAGTTTGGTGTCAAAAACAAATTTTGAACCTTTTGGCATCTCAAAATCAGATTATTATTAATGTACCCACTTTCCAGAGTTTGGCGTCGGTAATTCAGAGTTTCATTTACAAAACAAAGAGCTCAGAGAGACACGTTTGCAGGACTGCCACTTTATTCTGCCCTTTCAATTCACACACCCAGAAGTTCATTTGTCGTGTGCAGAAAAAAACAGCAAAGGAGAAGATAAACAGTGTTGCAACGCCCCCTTCGTCTTGTTTCAAGACAAAACAACAAAGAGGAATTAACATAGTCTGTTACATTAGCACAAGACATTGGACATTTTAGAAAATTGTAAGCACCACGAAGAGTTGGTGTAGATATTGTCTTTTGTGGAGACAGAAATGACGAGAATTGCAGAGATCCTGCAAGGAATAAAACTTTGATAAACTGTAAATCAAACAAAGGAGCTTCCAAACATTTGTAACGTTTTAAACATTCAGCTTATCTGTAGAAATCCGCAACGCTTTTTACAGTTTAGTCGGTCTGCTTTACTCACTCACTGGACTGTAGGCTCACTTTGACTTTAATCCTGTAAATTAACGAGATTTAAAGTCATACGTTTATGATAAAAAACTCTTACATTTCCGACTTTTAATCACTTAACTTTTTTTTGTGACATTAAGGTTTACTTAGGTGGACCTTCAAGACAGTATAAAATATTAATAAACCCTATTATTTTAGTATTAGTTGTTCAGCGTTGTATCCCTGATTGGGCTTAGACCATCAACAACTCCCCGTCATCCTTCGTCTTCTGTCCTGGGGGGTCCTCTCATGCTCCGTCCTCGTGTGACCGGTCTGCTTGATGTCTCTCCTCCATGCGTTCCTCAGTTTCCCTTGTTTGCTCTTCTTTTGGGGATTGGAGGTCAGAGTCTGACGGGTGATGCCGGCTGTTAGTTCACTCAGGATGTGGTTAATCCAACCCCATCATCTCCTTCTGACCTCTTCATCTACAATAAGAAAACATTGTCGAGAAGTAGTAAAACTCAACAGCGACACGATAAGAATAATCCAGTTGAAATTATTCTAAATAACTTTGTAAACAAAAACTCTCTCCAAATAAGATGATTAAAAAGGATGTATTTAAGCTTAAACAAAGTCAGATTTCAAGTCCATTCTTAGTATTTTTTGCACTGTTTATATGTTATTTTCCATTGAGCACTGATGACTACCCTTATTTATTTTTTTTCTGTCTTAAATTCTGATAATTAGAAATGAAACGTATAGAAGAGAGTTTCACCATGTTTTGTGATGAGTGTGTTCACGGGTCATACTTGTTTAGCTATTTATCTTTCAGTTGTGTGTTTTAATGTCGATCAGAGTCAGACTCGGGCATCCAGCTGTCTCTTCCGCTATTAGCTCTCACTTTAGTCAAACCACAACTTTAATTATGAATTTGTCATAGAGGATAGCACACGATTTGACCAGTCATTTGGCCAAAGGGCTTTGAGATCAAGCTGGCAATGAACACACGGATTCTAAACGCATTCTCAGTTCTCTTCAAAAAGACAGTGATGTGGCATGAAGTGATGTCTTCAGCCTCAGACCAGGAACTAGTAAGTTTGCTACGCCTTACAGGATAAAAGAAAAGAGTCTTCAGAAACGGGGAAGGCGGAATGAGGCGGAGGGGAGGGAGCGATCACATGTTGAGAGGTGTCAGCGGTTGTGGCAGAGATGGAAGTCTGCCCCCCGCCACCAGGCAGAAGAGCGTCACTTTGATTTGCGATCAGTGTGGTTTTTAACCTCAGGGACGCCGGGTCAGCCAGTCCGACCTTTGACCGCAGTTTGTGCTGATGTTCAATTCATGGAAACAACTTTACACAGACATTAAACCTGACTGATGCTAGAATGCTCTCAGGCTGCTTTCTCTTCCATGCAATAAACTTTTGTTCATCGCTTAATTAGATAAAATAAACCACATATTTACTAACTTATTGACAGTTTTTTCTTCACATTAGCTCTCTCATGTGGTCAATTATAAGGGAGTTCAAACTGCACATACGTTTTATCTTGTTTTAAAGTTTTTAAACAACTGATGGGTGTTGTCCTTTCCTCAGGTGGACTTGACCGTCCAGGAGAAGGAGCAGTATCTGAACGTCGCCCGCTGGTTCGACCACATCCAGCATGTCCCCCGCCTGCGGCACCACCTCCCTCCAGTAGCAGTACTCAGGAACAGAATCTACACCGGCAGACATCATTGAACCTCTTTCCTCCAAACCCCCACATCGACTTGTTTCTTCTTTGGGCCCGACCAATCGTCTTAAACCCAAGAGTGCGTTGTTTATGTTGTGTCCACCATCTGTACGTCTTTGCTGCTTTATGGTTGTCTGTTTATATTACCAAAATAATGTCAGTCATTTTAAATCTAGTAGCTGTGAGCTTTTATCAGAATGTCCGGACTGCCTAACAAACTTTGACAAAAGTGTAGAACGTTTTATTCCTCCTGTGGTCGGGGAGTGATGACATGGAAAGTCCCATAGTTTAGTGGTAAATTGTGTTCGCTCTTTTCAAAGGGAAAGCTGTTTACGGTGTGGTGTAGCGCTGCTAACTCGGTTAAAAGGTGTTCTTATTTATGAATAGGATCTTCTGTTTAATCTGAGCCTTGAATTTTTTTTTTTTTTTTTTATGATGGCTATTACAAAGTAAACGGGCTGTGCGTACCTAACCCATCATTCATGTCTGTACAGTTTTATCCCATTAGGTATTTTTTAAGTTTAATTTGTATCCCATCCATTTGACTGGACAGCGTTGTCTCGCCTGTATTTCTGTTAATTCTCAATTACATCCCCGCTCTCCGTTCCACTTCCTCGCCACCAGTTGTGTGGGCAGCATCGAGCAGTTGAACGTCAGCCCCAGAGTCAGAGATCAGAGTGAGCCTCCAATCAGTCCCAGTACCACCACTGTTGATGCTGCAGGCCAGAAAGAGGGCAGTGGGCTCACCAGCTGCCACACAGATCCAGCCAGCCAAGGCCAGAACTCAGGCCCCTGGGCGACAGTCAGCCACTGTGTGTCATTTCAACCCTCATGCTCCCACGGGGCTGCGGCGGAGAGAAGGACGAGGAGAGGCAGCGAGTGAGCGAGCGAGGGAGGGATGGAGGCCACAAAGGAAAACAGCACCCAGAGGCCGAGAGATCTTTTAGTGACACGAACAATCATCCGGGTCTCTGCAGGCGGGCTGGATGCTTGCCATTAGCATAATTAACAGGTCAAACGGTGGCAGCAGAGGCAGAACCTCTGTGTTCATGAAGGTAATGAGGAACACGGACAACACTAGGTACAGTTTAAGGACTATCGTTTGTCTTCACTCTTTCTGTCACTGATTCTGCTCCCACGCCTTAATATTTCCGTTGAGATACCTGCATTTTAGCAGTTTTCTTTCCTACATTACAAATCTTCAGGATACAAACATGATGTTCACCCTTTGCCAATAAATCAAAAAGATGCAGAGCTTATGACCCCTGACTCGTCCTCTGATTCTTCTTTGTGTACTTTTGGTATTCTCCAAGAATTTGTTTGTGCACAAGCCAGACAGAAGACAGAACTATTGTCCAACCCGGTCCTCTCAGACAGCGTGCTATGTGTTTGTGGCAAGTGCTACAAAGTAGATGTGAAGGATATAAACAGCTTGCAGTCATTTGAGAGAGCCTTGTGACTACATGGGGTAGTTTGGGCTGTGGTCTGTCGTTAAAGAAGGCCTTGTCTTCATGGTTATGTTAACATTCAACTGGAATTTTGTATCTGGAGCTCAATATCTGAGAGTTTCACTGCATTCTGAGTTGAAGATAATGTTATTTTGTTTGCAAAAATGTCTTCTGGAGAAGGTTAGATTGATTTGCCTTTGCCAAAATCTTTCATTTTCTAACAAAGGGCAAAAACTAAAACTCCACAGACGAAAACATGCAAAACAAACACATACTGTGTATCTCACACTGAAGAAATTAGTATAAAAAATGTGGAAGCATTGTCTTCTACTACCCAAAGAACAGTATTTTTTCTTCTCTTGCTGTTAAGGCACAAGAACGGCTGCAGAGACAAGAAAAACTATAAGAAACCAGAGCTGGAGAAGAATTCCTGCAGAAAATTCACACAAGCATTAAGAGAAACTGACTAAAGGCCTCAAGACTGCAAGATTGGTGCCAGGTGATTTCCTCCAGAGCAGCAACATCTAGAACAGAATCGGCATGCTACGTTTTTACTATACTTCCTGGTCTTTTTTTAGGTTGTATTGATAGAATTTTAAATAGACTTAAACATGAATGCTTGTTGTAGACACAAAATGTTTAATTTTAATAATTCAATTCATATATGTTGTCAATATTGAATCATTTTGAACAATCCAATTCACTTACCTAAAATCAATCTTTTTCCAACATTTCAACCAGTGACTCAGATAAATACCTGGTACTGAAGAGTGCAGGTGAAGTTTTCCAGGTTCCTTAGATGTCAATTAAATATGTTTACAAGTAAACACGGATTAATGTCAAATTCACATTTTAGTTTAAAAAAATTCAGTGTTTTTCCACATCAAAATAACATAAACGAGCATTATAACATTATATCACACTGTATGCTCACATATTTATGTGCTTCAACCATTGACATATATATATAGAATTGGTCGAGACGACATTAGTGAGTCGATCTGAGTCAACGTTCCTATCGCAACCACTCACCAATCAGGAGTGAGTTTATTGAAAAGCCCCACCCCTTCTACTGAATCTGTCAATCAAACGTTTCGAACATTTCAGGTGGGGCCAGTAGCCACCACATGCTCTTATTGAGGCATCTGATTGGCCAGTTTGTAACTTGAATAACTTGTGATAAAGAAAATATAGAATGAAAAAAAATTGGTCTAGCAAGAACATTTTAAAAAGAGACACCAGAGGAATTGGAGTTTATTCTGACAAAAAGAACGACTGAATAATGTAGCTATTTGTTATTCAATTGAAGTCTATGGGAGTTTAACCTTCTGCGACCAGCGGATACTTCATATTTGATTAGAGTTGATAGTCAGTCCAGTTCTCTCTATACGGTCTATGGTTTCCACAAATTGGACTGTGATGATGTCTTGATCATTTTTGCTGTCATCAGGTGTGTGCTGTCCGCTGTTATGTCACTGGGTCGTTTGATGTTATAGCAAAATAAAACTACTGTACTTCAATCCAAATATTTTACAAAATCAATTTAATTCATTTTGAAACAATTTTATAATAATATAAGTCAGTTCGATTAAAATCTGATTGAATCACAGGATCATAAATCGGTGATATAACAAAGTCAACTAATTTATTAAATAAAAAATGACACTAAAATGATAGGACCCTGATCAGAACAGTGTCTTACTCAAAAACTCACTTTGAAACACATTCCTCAGACCAAAATGAAACACTAAAGTCATCTTATGCTTTGGAACCATTTCACTCAATAGAAACATTATTATCCAAAATGGATTTCATGCACTTCATTCCAATTTTTAAAGATAGTCTTAGGAATCACAGTGATCCAGTCATTCATCACTGTTGACGTGTTTGGCATTTTTTAACCTGATCTAATGCGTTCCACTCACAAAGCGGGGAGCCTTCTTTTACCTCTAAAAATCAGCAAGTAGTTGCAACATCCAAAACGGTTTAATCTTACAAGTTTATTTGTACTAATTTGGCATAACTAATATAAAATATACTAAGCTTACTGTATGTCACAGTACTCTTTTTGCTTTAACCTCCTATAACTAGGTTTCAAGTCGACTAAGACCTCCTTTTTAAGGTGGCTCAGAGTTTGGCTTTTGGAGCCACAAGATTTCAAGGTTTTTTTGTTTTTGTTCCAGCCTAAAGAAATGGACCATTCAAGAGATCTGGCAGAAGGAGTTTATTCCAAAGAGCAAAAAGCCGCTTTTGAAAGGAATCAGACTCTCAGCTTTACACGGATCATTAATCCTGAAATTCATCTGGGACATGAAGTGAATTTCCACAAAAAAATAATCAAAGCAGTGGAGTCAGTTTCACAAAATGCTGCAGGAATCGAACCCCTGTCGTTCGGGCTTTACCTCCTCATCGTCTCTCAGCACCTTTGTCAAGTTTACTAACCATTTTAGATGGACAGCCCCCACGCCACCTACACAGCAACGGTCGCCACAACCTCTCATTAATTCTTATTAACAGCATCAGGCTGAGGGAGAGGTATCAGCCGCGACATCTGCTGAGAACAGGCCTCGCCAGCTCTCGCTGAGTGATTCAGTGGAGCAATCAACACTGCGTGGTGGTAAGGAGCATTAGCATGTCATAAGTTCTTTTGACAGGACTTATCGACCGAGCTTTATCATGCTCTTACTCGTTGTGACAGTTGTACCATGCGCCTATAAAGATGGCATCTGATTGTCTGGTCCAATTATGTGAGTGTGTGAGCAGGAACACGCCTATGAAGGGCACAAAGGGACAGGAAGGGGGGCATGTGTTTCACGCAATATGCCCTTCATAAACTTATTTCTGTGGACGTGAAGATGCGTCTTCACTGGAACTCTCAAGGACTGAGGACGTGTGTGCGGTGGATTCCATGTGTCTGCACTACATCTAAAACCAATAGTCATTTTTATCTCTTTTTTTATTAAAATAATCTCTGATTTTTGATGCTGCTCTCACCCGTTGTCTGCTATCTTTTCTTGTTCTGCAGCCTGACAAACCTACAAGACGTATCGTAAACAAAGCATAATTTATCGAGAGACTGCACTGGATAGAGGGTCACAGAGGAAATATGTAAACAAGGAATCACTCCGACCACTCTGAGTTTGAAAAGTTGTCAGCAAAGTGTTTCCAAAGGCAGCGCACACAGGACATGTGGGCGTAAACAACGCCTTTCCAATCCACAGACACCAGGAAGCCTCTCTGCTGACCTTATGGCAAAGAAATGCTGGTGTTTGGAGCATATGATGAGCGCCATGATTGGTAATATATACAGTACAAGTTGACTTACATGATCAAATTTAGAGTTTTGGTGACAGAGATGCGGCACGTGTTTAATCAAGATTTGGCACAAAGGAAATCACAACACAAAATAGTAAATACAGAGATGAACAAAGAGCATCTGGTGATGCGTAGTGATGGAAGTAAAGGCTAATATAGTGCAGGTGTAGCTGCAGTCTGGTGTGATATAAATTCAGGAAACAACATTTAGCTTTTTTAATTTAAAAAATATATGAAGAATCACCATTTGCACTAGTAATGACATTAGCTAATTCAAAACACCATGTATACAATTGGACATAAAATATGTTGCACATTGTAGTGATGATCATTGACTGTATAGGAGAACTAGACAGAGTTAGTGTGATGTCACTCATAGAAAACGACTTATTTCCTGTTCCAACCAAATGAAGTCAATTTAGTCGCCTTTTTTTTGTTGTTGTTTTTACAATATGGACACCTCCATATTGGAACTGAATGACGTCAACAAGCTGTGATTGGTTCAGATCACTCTATTTAAATGTTTCTATGGCAACCAGAATTAGGCCAATCAGTAGTGAACTTGAAAGCGGGCTCGGGATAATCTGTCAAACGTTTGATCTGAGACCACATACTGAGGCATCTGATTGGTCAATTTATAACTCGAAAGACTTGCAATAAAGAAAACTATATAATGAATACAAATTGGATTAGCAAGAATGTTAAAAAAAGCATAGTAGAGCAAGAATTTGTATTCTTACAAATATAACGATAGAAGTCTATGAGATTTTGGGTACTTGGAACTAGCAGGTTCTTCCTATATACACTCACAATGATGGATGGAAGACAAAAAACATTAAAACACAAAGTTTAGCCCCAGTTTTGTGTACACTGCCACAATATTGCACCCAAGTAATTTCCTTAAGATTTTTTAAAAGTATTTAGGGAAGGATCCCCCCTGACCCTAACTATAAACAGTGCAACGACAAAAAAAGAAAACATTATATTTTCAGGATGCTAATACCATTTTAGGGTCATTTTTGAGAATACACAAATAATTGGGGAGAAGTTGAGCCAGTATACAGAACTTCAAATTGACAAGAACATAAAATAATTGACATAAAAATATTAAAGTCAAAATTTTGCACATGTGGACTTTTTTTCCCAAAAAAAAGTTAAATCCAGCATAATTTGTCCACTCTTTACAATGATATACTCTGTTAGATTTTCATTTGCAAAAAACTGCTGGTGGAATAAAGTATTTTGTTACTTTATTGTCTGTGGTCCATCTTGCAGAGCTCAAAGTATCTTGTAGTTTGAATTTGACGCCAAAGCTAGTTTGTTTTATACGTTATGAAGTTCACACCACAACTCTCACCTTAATGCATGCATACCTTATCATAGTATGCATATTGTACTAATACTATGGGAGAATTCCAGCTGTGGTACATACCTTCTTAAGTGGTGCAGGACACAGTATACAAAATCATACCAGGAATTAATACCTGATGCTCAAATGTATGTAGTCGCAGAACAAATTCCTCAATTTTAGTATAAATTAAGATTTACAAACAGAGTCAGAGCTAAGTTGCAATAGAATTTAATAGTTATGTTATAATGATATTTTCGGGGGGCATAAGACTGAACAGCAGGGGATCACAAATACATTTCAAACAGTTTTATTTTTCTTATTGACATTAAAATATCAGTTCTTTAGTGTGTCCTGATAACTTCTTAATCTTTTTCATAAATGATACTAATTTGTGGTCAAAGGTTTTTGCTCTTGCCCCGTTGTAGCTCCGCCCATAAATATGGTTACTATTGCGAATCATTTTTAGCTTTTTTCTATTTTTTAAAAAAGTTTTTTTTTTTAAGTCTGTGCCTCACGTGGCGCTGCTTGAAGATCTCAGGTGTACAGAGTTAAGTTTTCTAAGATGCATCCATTCAAGCCCCCTTAATCATGAAAAATGACGTGGAGTCGCCAAACTACATATGTGTGACCCGGGGCAAGGAGATTGCACAAGACTGCACCTTAAAACCTCTGTCTTTATGGCACACGCACACATACAGATGAGTGTTGTTGAATTAGCCGCCTGGATCGCTCCTCACCCCCCCTCTGCTGATTTACCTCAGCTGCAGCCTTTTTTCTTTTTTTTCTCTTTTTCTGTCAGAATGTGTGTGTGGTCATGCACCCATTCATGGGGTTATGGTTTTTGGCCCCCGGGGGTGGTGGAAGGTAAATTAAGGTTGAATGACAAAATTGACCAGCTGAGCTGAATGACTTGTAGAAATCGGACTTTTAAACCAAAAGTTGGGATACTTGGAAAACATCTTAGCTGTAAGAAGATTGTCCCCTACGACTTGCCATCATGTTGTGTGGCTCTGTCACAATCCCCATCTCTTTATTCAAATGTTTCACAAACTCGCCCTGTATTTACTCCTCCCCCACTTCCTGCTCCATCCAACCCACAGGTCATGCCACTTAACTTCAGCCAGCCCCCCTGCTGTAATAGGTTCTGATGGGAAGGCTCCAGGGAAGTTGACTTATCACTGAGAAGTGATACTAAAAGTAATTGCAGCTGAAACCCTGTGACAGGGTAGTGTGCGTCGGAAAAGAAACGGGGGGAAAATAGCGAGTGCTGCGCAGGGAGGATGGCATTTAAAAAACACCACAGAGGATAGCAGGGGGGTGGCGGGGTAAGAGACCGTTCCCCTCGGCCTTTTCCTGTAATTTGACCTCCATAGGAAAGCATTAACAGACTCCTAATTTGCATATTCCACTCATCTGCATACGTCACCATCCTTTTTTATTACAACAGTTTGCTGCTAACCGGACACGACAAATTTATTTAAACCTGGAGTTCATGTTAAGCACTCGCTCTTTTATCATGCATCCTCAAAAAAAAGTCTTAATAAACACAATTTCATGTCATTAACATTAAAAAAACTGGTTAACCTTATCCACACCGCTAAGTTCATTATTCCTGTACGCAATTACAGTTAAAGATCCACTCTGAAAAAATTTGAATTTTTAACACGGTTTTGTGGCTGTTTTCTCATGATGAAGGAAATATATAAAGTAAATTAAGCTTAAAATTTAATGTGAATCCGACAAAAAATAAATTTGGAAAAGGTTTTTAGATGAGGTGTAGTGGCTCACAAGCTCAAAGTTTGTTTCATTCTGATGCATCCACTTGTAGAAAACTAGATCCATGAACATCTTTGTTAAAGCTGTCTGAGCTTTACAGCTGGATAGCTCCAATATTGCTCACTATTATTGTAATGTTAGGATGGAGGTGTGAAGGGCTGTAAGCTAGTGGGAGAGCATGTAAACAAATAGATGATGGGAAATGAGGGAAGGCTTATTTAACGGCAACAGTCTCACTCACAGCTGATGAACTACTGTTGCTCTTTAGACACAAAAGATAACGATACCAAGTCTTCAGTACTACTACGGCTGACACAGAGAAATACTTATACTATGATATGTTTAAAAATAAAAGTTATCTGCAGGTAACAGATTCCAAGTAATTTAAATATGAAGTCTGTTTTTATTGTGCAGATCAATCCAAGCTTAAATCTATGGATTCAAACCACGACTGCATCCAAACACCAGAACCTGACACTCCGTGAATGTAAGACGTGAGCATCACCAGATAAACTGCTGTGTAAATATCTTGTAATACACGATCTGAAGTTTGTTAACAGGAAATCCAGGATTTGTTGGGGAGTTTGTGCAAAACCAGCTCGGAGTAATTCCAGGAGAAAAATGTACCGGTACTTAATTTGCTTTAAATTTGTTCTCTAATTTGCTATAAACTTAATGAGATTGTCTGATCTGGATGCTAAGGATTTATCATGTCAGGTGAAAAGCCCCTTTAACAATCAGGTTTAAGCATGGGATCACTTTTTAGCAAGTGTTTCTTCTCTGAAACTGATTCCTGTTGTGGGACTTAAAAGGGATTTAAATGTACCTAATAGTAAAAATGGTTAGGCTACAGTCACAAATATAACTGCCACTGTCCGGTGGGGAGGCAGAATCTTCAAGATTTTATCCTGTCACCTAATTTTAGATGGTGGCAGTCGGGTGGATGTCAGTCATACAGAATGGCCTACTTTTAACATATCCCCGGGCTACCAAGTGGCTGGTGGCTCTTGATATGGACGGCCGCCTTCCAGAGACATTTACACATCGTCCAGTCAGAGCTGCTGCCGCCTGGCGGTCCGTCCTGCTGTCACCCAGTTCTTTAAAGGTGTCATCCCCTCCTGTCATTGGGCTGCCACCATGCAACTGTGAAAGTGGGCAGCCACTGACCTTTAGAGAAAAATCCTCCAGTTGCCTTAAAATGTTTAACTTTATCTTAAAACTACACAATGTGTAAAAGTGTGATTGTCAAATTTGCTAAAAAAAAACTTGTATTTTAGGATATGTGACGTAGCATTAAAGGGCCTATATTGTGCAAAATTGACTTTTTTAACTTTTACATGTATAATATAATGTTAATTCCTCACGAAAAACAACCTCAAAGCATTCCTTCTAAAACCCTGCTCTCTGAGCACCATCCCCTCCCAAACAGTGGGTCCTTAAATTGTGACATCACAAAGTGAGGAACAGCCCCTGCGCTGCCAGCACCCCAGGCTAAAACACAATTTTTCCGAGGAGCTAGCGGTAATCAGCAAACGTTTATATGCACAATATGCATATAAAAGCACCCATGCTGAGGGCAGTTCTAGGTTGACGTCATGAAATGGGCGGCACCCAGAAGGAGTGAAAGGCGGAGCCTCAAAGATCAAGTCGCTTCACTCTCGGGTAAGAAAAGATATCTGAAAAATATATCTAATATTTCATAGATAATTGTTTTAGTGTTCCAAAAGTAATAAATGTTCATATATGTGGATATAGTTTACTCTTAAATATTTAAGAATAGCATGAAATAGGTCCTTTAATGGTGTTTACTTAAATAGTTCTTAGCACTTAACAGTCACAGTTCCATTCACCCATACACAGGCACATTAACACACAGATGATTGTGCGTGTTTGATTCTTGATTTGTACCTCTTACAATACATTTTGGGCATAAGTACATAAATTCCAAAATAAAAAAAATACAAATAACAATTTACACATGCACAAATTAAAATTACAACCGCTTGAAACTAACTATACACACAAATCTTTAAAAATTACTCATGAATCGGTTGTTACGTACACACAAAACTGCATTTACGCACAAATCTGAGGTAATACTCTTCACGTTTCAAGGGAAGAAAACATTTGTCAGTTAGTGATGCGTTTAAATGCTGCTAGAATGCTGGGTCATCTGAGTTTTCCTATCAGCCACTTTAAACTTATTTTGTAAATATTATTTGATGAAAACTTGACACTTTTCTGCTTTCTTAAACATATATGCCCCAAAAATGTATATAAAAAAGTCTAAATAAGCATTTTTTTTAAAACACTTATCCCTTAAAAAATAAAAATATTTTCCAGAACTGATTCTGTGCATGTGTAAGTTGTATTTTGGCTGTTTTTTTTATCTTGTAATGTTTGTACTAATGCACAAAAGCATGTTTTTAAGGCTCACAGCGACCTTCTTTTCCTACCTGTTTATAATGTTCTTACCTCAACTCAATTCTTTAATAACTTTGCTGGCAGATGTGTGACCCCAGTGACTCGTCATTCAATCACAAATAAAAGACAGACAGCCAGATGGCCAAATGACAGCCTGATGAAAAGTCAGCAGGAAAAATGTCGAGTTCTAAGCGAATGCAAATTGCTGGAATCCATCTTAAACAATGTTTAGACTTAACTAATTAACACTGTGATGTGAATGCAAGGCTGGAGGCAGGTTTCTTCCATTAACTGGCAAATGAAGCTAAATGGAGAACCGAAGTTCAAAATAAACTGTAAAACAAGCTACCTTTAGAGCTCTCATTGTCAAGACATCGGTGGTTTGAGCTCAGTATCAGAGGAAATGACATCATAACTGTAATATTAACAGACTAATGAATCGATGAAATCATAAGTTGGTTTGGAGACTTCTCATTTCACGTCTAATCTGCACCAAACACTAAAGCAGAACTCTTATTTTTGCAGATTTTTTATGATTTTGAGATCAGTTTCCTTTCTTTTTGTTTTTTTTGCTTCATCAAAGTACTTTTTTTTCATTTCAGATAAAGAATGATTTTACTGTGCAGATGTGAGAAATCATTTAAATGCATATCTTGCATATTTCTTTTTTATTTTGCAAGATATGAATTAAATTTTAGAATTAAGTTTAACTCATTTTTGTAATTTAGTGCCAACAATATTTTCGAAAAGTAGCTTAATATGTGAAACCATGTTCCTGAATTTTTAATTTTAAAATAAGTTCCCTGCAGAAATAAAAAAAATTACATATTTTTACATAATATTTTTTGGGATATTTTACAGTTTACAATTAAAATTATTTTATTTTCAACCCTGAATTTTAAATGTTCTTGTGAAAAACTGGCGAACATCCCAATTTTTATTGTGCATACAAAAACATTAAAGGAAATTCTGATTATTTCACCAATTTTTAACCCTTTAACACTGGAGCTCCAGTGTTTATGTTCTTTGATTTACTGTAGTTCTTTTTTTTTAATTGTTAACATGGTCAACATAATTCCAGCAGATTCTGAAGGAGAAATGCCGCTTTTCTCCTTTAGAATCTGCTGGAATTATGTTGATCATGTTAACGGTTGAAAAGTTCCAATATGTTAAAGATTTTGTGTTTTCAACTGCGTTCACTCACTGCATTTATTTCAAAAATTACGTTTCAATGGGAAAATGCTGCACGCTCATATCAGTCATTCATGAAGCATTTCTGTCCACACGACCAGACTCCAAAGTTTATTTGCCCTCATTTGTAGATTGCCACAGAGCAGTGATGACATCCATAACCACATAAATGATGAAAGAACATTATATTAAAACCTTAGGAAATACCTGCAGGAATAATATGAAACACATCATCTAAGAGATTAAGAATGTTTTTTTAAAGCCGCATCGGTTCCTTAAAACCCCAGGAGGGATGACGCGTCATGAGGTCACCTGACATGTGACACATAACATCCATGAGTGACGTTTTTACCAAACTAAAAAAACGACTGAGCTTGATGCTTTTAAAGACATATTTGGTGAAATTGCCCTTTACTGTATAAGTAATGATAGGTTGGTAAAATCAGTTTTACCAATCAGGGAGGGGCCAATAGGCAGGATTGGTCTGCAGGTGAGCCTGTGCTTCATTGTTTGTGGTCTTTGCTGTATTTTGGGAATAAATATGAACAACTTATACTTCTGAATTTCCATAATTCAGCTGACAAATCAACCAGCCTCCTTTGAATCCCACTCTGATCATCTTTTGATTTATTGTAAAAGTGGTCTTTTCCGTTTTTAGCCAAAATCAAAAAAAGGACATAGCTTCTGCAAAGCGGCAGGAGTTAATCACTTGAGTGTGGGACTGTTAGCGTTCAGTGAGTCTTCCCTCATTTCCACTCATCCATTTGTTTACACCAGGGGTCTGTAACCTACTGTGAAAGAAACATTGGGTTGATTTCTCACTGACTACAACCCAATAGGAGTCACAAAGTCTTCATTCACCCCTTAAAAAAATGATATTTATGAAATTGTTATTACTAGATAAGCATAAATGAACTGTTGACCATTTTGCATGAATAAAACACAAACATTAAAAGAAAATAGCCTTTTTTAAACTTTTGACAGAAGTTCCTTTCAAAATAAAACACGCCCTGTCACATATGATCTCAATGCAAAAAAGTAGTCAGCAAAAATGTTAAATTCACTGTTGTTGGTGCATCTCTGCCAGAAATGTAAATCTAACAAACAAAAATGAAATCTGAGCTAATTAAGTGACCCCTGCCATATTTTTTTAACACACTTAAAATTCCTTAATTTAAAAAAAATGTTCATTCCTGATTCACAATGATTTGAATCAAGAAAAACTCAGAAACAACATTTTGAGCTTCATTTTCTTTAGATACATCTTCCATA